>NW_027451855.1:0-66864 GCF_964194025.1 Convolutriloba macropyga
ATATATATATTACACACATATATATATATATATATATATATATATATATATAATAATTAATTTTGGTTCCTGCGTAATCGCAGCGGAACAGCATTAGGCTACGGTAGCCTGTTCTCAGCTTCCCAATAATCCAAAAAGTTGGCTACATTTTTGTAAATTAATGGAAAAGAATTTTTTCTAAGCGTGTGGCAGGTTTGAAATTTGAAATAATATTTGACGTCTGCAGGTTTACAATTTTTCCATTAATTTATAAGTCTGTTTATAAATTAATTCATAAGTTGCAAACAGTTTATAAAATAATCCAAAAAGTTGCAAATTTGTAACAAATTAATAAAAAAACTGAGCAACTTTTTATAAACAAGTTATAAATATGATGCATCTTTTTGCCAAATTTTTATAAATTGCTTATAAATTTTTATAATATTTGGATTAAATTTTGACTGGGGTATGGCCACTTTTTTTGCTCCTGAAACTTACACGTGGTACCATCATTGCAGCCAACATTGGTTAGGGCTATGGTCAACCTGAAGCTATGGTTAAGTAATAGCTCTTCCTTACACAGACAGCTTCACGGAGGCAGGGGATTGAACTCTCAATCATTGGCGTGTGAATCACACACCTTACCTCTCAGCTATCACGCCATATACATATATATAGATGTATATACATATATATATATATATATATATTACACACACACATATATATATATATATATACATATATATATAACATATATATATATATATATATATATATATATATATATAAATATATATATATATATACATATATATATATATATATATATATATATATATATATATATAAGGTCTCAAAAGAAGCCAAATTGTGTGTTTCTTTAGCTTGTTTATACGGCATGCTGACGTTAAAAGGGTGGAAACTAGATTCTACTATCTCTAATTTTTCGAGCAGAAACCTTTCAATGATATCGGAAGTTTCGATACTGCAACTTTAAGAAGTTACAAATCGGCGGAGGTCGTTGGAAGTCGGCAGAGGTCGGTGGAAGTCGGCGGAGGTCGGAAGTCGGTGGAAGTCGGCGGAGGTCGGTGGAAGTCGGCGGAGGTCGGAAGTCGGTGGAAGTCGGTGGAAGTCGGCGGATGTCGGAAGTCGGCGGAGGTCGGCGGAAGTCGGTGGAAGTCGATGTGTCAGTTAATTGTGGTGTAGTATGTACAAGTTAGGCTAGAATGCAGCTCCGGGTATCGCCACGTTGAAAATTTCATGCATGATATCAGTCATTCGAAATTTTCAAAATTTGCTATGTACAGTCTGTTAGTTCTTCGTCTGTACAGTCTGAACTGAGACATTCTGTGCAGTGTTAACCAATTATGTAAATGATGCTGCGAAGAAAAAAAACAGACTGGGATTTTTCTTAATCGACTCTGGGCAGACTGGCAAATTTATTTACACTGCTATTTGTCTGGTACAGTACTGGTTACAATTGAAAGTCAATGGTACAGCGCTGAAACTCACTGCGACCTAGGTACGGGCAGATAATGGTGAAAAAATGAAAATATGCAAAGAGTTTTCATACCTCTAGCAGATGAAGCCTTGTGATTAGTCCGAACAGCTTTCTTTTGGGCAACTTTTGGGCTTTGAGTTTCATTTGAACCTGTTTTTATTCCGTCACGTTTATCCTCTGTTCTTCTAAACTCTTTTTTCTCCTCAAATTTGGACCTGTTTTTATATTTTCTACTTTCCGATCTTGTGGAGATTTTTCCAGTGTCACCAGAAAGTTTTGTGAACGATACTGTTGCTGACTTAGGCCTCTGTCTCAACATTTTATTTGTGGGCGCTTGTTTGTCAACAATTTCTGGCTCATCTTTTTCACTCGACTCTTCTGACCACGCGCTTGAAACAGTCGATGACGCAACACTGCTTCGAGAACTAACAGCCGACAAAGTAGCGCTTTCGTCATTTGTCGCGGAATTTTCCACCGTATCTTTAGTTCGACTTTCGGTTAAGTCTAAGTTCAAACTCAACTTACTGCCTGCTTTACTTTCATCATTTTCAGTTCGAGGTGAAAATGTCAAAGAATCGGTACTGGTCGATTTCTGAGGAACTATTTTGGTTTCAATTCGGTTTTTTCGAGCGCCTTTTTCGGTAAATTCATCAGTTTGCGTCCGACCATTTTCACCATTCGCTTCAAAACTCGAATTAGAAGATAATTCGTCGGCTTGTTTTTGTTTACTCGATACTTTCAAATCTTGTTTACCCGCATTCTTACGTTGTTTATCTTGAAATTTCTCATTTATGATACTCTCCCTTGAAGCTGACCTCTCTCGTTTTGTAGTTTTTGAAGTTTTAACTCGTGGAAACACATTCTTCGAAGCCCGTTTAGAGTTCGGTTCCCCGAAAACCCGTTGATGTAATTCTGCAGATTTTTGCAAATATCTGTCGCGTAACTCAACGTGGTCGTCTATGAACTCGTAAATTAAAGCTTTCTCAAGCGTTCTATATTTTTTCACAAGCGCCGGGTCTAAATTTGAAGATTTTAATCGACTTGATTCGGGTTTTAAAGATAAATCAGCCATTTTGTGAACTTATTGCATTTTTGTGATAAAATTAAACGGAGAGTTTTCACTAGAACTATTTGACTGCTTTTTAAAAATAATTTTTGTTTGTGTGGTGTACGTTTTATATGTGTGTAAAATCATCTCATTGTTTATTGAATAAACGCACGTGAACACTTTAGTTTGAATACCATTTTATGGTTTTAAAAAGCATTCATTTGGCAATTGATCGGAGAAATGGTTCGTACACTCCGACGAAAATAATTCAAAAAGTATATGGAGTACATATTGGATTCTGACGTTTTCAATACCTATTTAATTAGCAAAAGCTGAAGCAATTAGCTTTAATTAGCAAAAGTGAAGTTTGGCTTTAGTTAATATATATTGCAAAAAAAGTTGCGATTGACAATGAAAATAATATCATACAAAATTCGTAGCAGTATATACAATAATTGAACGCCAGAATATCCTTAAAATCTCAAAAATGTAAATTTAGCGAGATTCCATCATGTCCAAGTTTTCCATTATTTTAGCGTAAACCATGAAACAAACCAAAAACTTTATTTCCAGCAACATTCGATTGATGAAAATGATGATGGAGCTAAGAAACTTTAGCAATGAACTGTTTATTATAATTTGATACAGCGCCTTAGGAAAAAACACCAACTAATCAGGTAGAGACACGTGAAAAAGTGGGATACTGACTGAAAAACTTTGACCGAACTAAGCTATGGGGTAAATATCTGCTAATGAATAAGGTTCTCAGTTGAGAGACATTTCTTGGTTGCAAAAACAGACTTGAGAAGCAGATCTTAGAAAAAAAATTTAACTGTTGAAAAGGAATATTGTGTGCAAAAAGATCTATATAACAGGGTTATCGTTATCAAAACAAAATATTTAGTGAAATGACTTCAGTGGTTTTGTTTGATGATTTTTGCAGTTTGAAACGAAGTAGCAGGGTTATCTTTTGCCCTTGTTGTAAACTGGCAATCGTTCTGTCAGATCACTAGGAACACTTTTGGGATATATGGTAATCTCAATTGTTCTTTTGCTACCAAAAAACTTGGCCAAATCCGAACCTTAAATCATACAAAGAAGTCTGCCATCGTATCAGTTTTGAGACCTTCGATTTACACTCGCCCGCCGAAGCTTAGCGCGCATGCAACTTTTAACACCTCAGGTGCACGCGCTTTTTTTCATTGGCATCATGCTATATAATTGAACATAATTTGTCAACCGGGTGTAGAAAGTACTGGTCGCCAAAAACAAAAAAGAAGTGACCCGAGACGTTTAACTTTTAAGACCACTGCCAAATTTTTTGGCCCATAATAATAATAAGTTTAACCAAGCATGGTTACAAACAGTTTTTTAGTACCCAAATTAGGGGAAATCAAAGTTAATTATTTAAGATTTCTCAAAAATTTTGCATCCTGAAGGGTAACCTCTGTACTGGAATATTTTATTGCTTCCGAAGATATCACTTTTCATTATTTTGCACTTGACAGTTTCTTTTGTGTTGCGCAGTAATAATCTTTGTAGTTCATTAAAAATAGGAGATCATATCTTTATGGAGATATTGTGGTGAGAATTCCAAGTAAGACAGTATATGAAAATTAATCTGAGGTATTTCGTTTGTTTCAAATCTCTGATTGCAAGAGTTTTTTTATAGCTAACTCCAGTTGCGAATCACTTGTATTTTGAATGAAAAGTGGAGAAAGCTTGTCAGAGTTGAAACGTAATTTAAGCCAGACCATTCAAGAGCTCTATTTATATCAAACTCATATTTACCAAATTGTAAAATTTATCCTATTATTTTTTGTCATCCGTATTTGAGAAAAGTCTGTTTAGAAGTTGCTGTTGTTATTCATTCCTGTTAAAGGAGAAAAAGCAGTTTTTGATAACAAAAGTGATTTAAGATATGTGAGAAAAAAGTCTGTCTGTCAAAACGAACGAGTTTTTCATGCATAATATTAAAGTCAATCTTGTCAAGTTGTTTAGCAATATCTAAGTAAACTGTTGTCGGATATAAAGAAACATAAGCTATATTGAGTGAACCATCGTATAGAAACAATTAAATTACTGTTGAATTTTTTTTTTACCAAGAAGCCAAAAAAACAATGTTGTTTAGTGGTAAGCTTCTTTTCGACGGTCTCCTTCAATTATTTGTAAATATTTCTTTCAAGAATATTGAAATAGCACAGAGCATTGAACTTTGTCTGTGATTTAATTTTTTCAATTGTTTACAATCTTTGAGATAAAGATGCACGTGTAAGTCTTTCGTAACATTGGGAAATTGATATGCGTTAAAATTGCAGCTAATTAATTTAATTCTACCACATCCTACAACTTTTCTTCAATTGCTTCTATTAAGTTGAAAGTGATGTTGTCTATGAATTTTATTGGACTGTGTTATGAAAGACAATGGCAGATAGCTGCAAAAAAAATACAAGAAAGTGCTTGTGAAGAAAAATTCTGCATTTTGTATGGGTTATGGGTTGGCAATTAACTTTGATTTTCTCAGGTAGGATCAGTCCTTCGTTATGTTTGGGCAAGTTGGGTATGCGTGATTGTTTGCGCAAAAACAGGAAAATTTTTCAAATGTTTCTTTGTCATTCAGCAGTCATAAATGCAACACATCATGTAAACACCTGATTTTTTACTGTCTGTAATTTGCTTTCACATCAGCGGTGCCTCGAGCCAGTGTTTTGGTAATTTAGTTATTGACTTTTTGCAAGCTTTTCAAAAAAATCTGATAACACAATGAATTACAACATTGGGACACCTCTTCGAAGTAATGAATATTCAAAAAGGAGATCTCAAAATCTTCCAAACTGCTTTTTGGTGCTGAGATTTTGGAAGTGAAGCACTTGTTCTCGGCTTGCGGCTCTGAAAAAATTTTCCTCTGATCCAAAGACATATTTTCATGATCAACTTATGATCCAAAGACATATTTTTCTCTTCTGCTATTGCTCTAAAAATTTGCATAGAAAGATTTCGCGACATGAACCCGCGTTGAGTTGTGAACAAAGGTACAAGAATTCTATTTTTTTAAGAAACTTCCATTCCAGGTCATTTCTACCAGAAAGCGTATTCCAGACAATATGTGTTGAATATACATCGTCAATCAAAATTAACAGCGTTCTTCAAGTTTTCAACATATTGGAATCAAATAAGCGGTTTGGGCGCAGTCAGACGGATATCCTAGTTTTTGCGCAATTTTTTTTCATTATCTTAATCAATTACTATCAAATCAATAACACCGTTTCTTTCAAGTATCTAAATATTAAAACAAAAAGGTTCTTTAAAAGTAAAGTCATCCGGTTTTGAAACCAATAAATCTTAACTAGACGTTTTGCTCTGTTTTACCGAAGCAGTAACAGAAGAATCTGAAACTGATTGTGAAACAACCGAACGATTTGTTTGTAGAACTACCGGTTATATTAATCAATCTTTTTGCACTTAAAATGATGCTACATTTGATATAGCAACATCTCGGAAAATTGTCATTAGATTAAGTATTTGAGACATCTTTTTTACGTCTATGATCTCGTAAATCAGATCTGATTTCCATTTCAAAGACACATCCTGAAGAAGATATCAATTCAATATTCGATTTGAAACATTGTATCCCCGATGAGTTCAGTATACTCGTATTTAAATCAGCCTTTTTCAAACCCATTTCAATAACATATATTTCTACGCACAGAAGTTTCTTGACAAGTAAAGCGTTCGAATCGACCCAGTTGTTTTCGAAAAAATGTTACCGTTCTAATCCGCGTGCAATGAAGAAGTTTAAGTAAGTATTTTACCCTAATTTTATGGCACTTGTACAACTCACCGGGAAACAAGAAAATTAAAGACAAAGACTTTATTGGGTTATATAAAAAGCTAGCAGGAAATTCATTGGCTCTGGTCAGAATCCTTCTTCAAAGATATTTGGAATCACTTTAATCAGATTTTGTGACTATTTAAAAGTTTTTGATCACCATTTTCAAGGAAACAAAACAAATTTTTGGAATTGTTCCTAGATACTTCCACTCTTCCTTTTTTTTATAAAATCACTGAAAAAATGCTAACTTCTTTTTGAATAAAATTTATGTAAAATTACTGCTGAAATGTTTTAAAATGCATGAATTTTACAGGGGACAAACATTTCTGTGCTGGGTTATTCGGCTTCATTTATGTTTCTGGTGAAACGAAACAAACCAAAATATGTCAAACGTTTTGGCTAACGAAACGAACAAAATATCTGATGATGGTCAGATAACATGACACAAGAATCCTGTATGTGCCAGTGGCTTTAAGTAAACCTTGCGGTTTGAGCCGGACGACAAATTGGGGCACAACAATGATTTAGCGCAGAGAAACGTAACTGACTAACGTCGGGTGAGTTGCTCTCAAACGGCTGGTGGTAGTTGGCTCAGTTCGCGGCTTCAGAGAGTAGAGTACGGCTAGTTTTTTTAATGCGCGGGGAGAAGGGCGAAAAAACGGTCCAAAAGCCACCAAAACCGCTCTTCACACCACCAATAAACTAATGATTCCACTTTTGGCTGTTTATCTCGTTTTCAAAGACAGGAAATCAGAAATGTAAGAACAAATATCGATCAAGCGAAACCAGCAAAAAAATTGCAGGAAAAAAATCAAAATTGAGTGATATAATTGCTACAAGCAGGCTCGAGAGCAATTAAAAACTTCATCGAGACTACGCTCTCGCATGTCAACAGACGTCTTTGTCCATTAACCGGGTAATTCTGACAATACTTACTGTGCACACGGGACATTACACCAATCTGCGTTGACGCACGTTCTTTTCAAGCACCAGGTGTGATAAAATTTTGTGATGTTGCAAAAGAAATCAAAAGTTGGATTTTAAAAATACGCTGGACAGATTGGTCAACTGTTTTTAGATTTTTTAAGGAAAACTAATGGTAGAAAAATGTGACCTTCATATGCAAAAAGTTTACTGTAACAATAAACTGTAAAAATAAACTGACTGATCTTGCACTGAAATTCACCAATTTTAGCATTGAAATATCATTCGATTACTTGAGTACCAATTTTTCCAAGAAGTCACCTGTCAATAATGAAACCTCTTCGAAAAAGCGGAAAGCCAAATCTTTTGCTCTTTCTGAAATAACTAAAATCATTCTTTTCAATAACTATTTTTTTCGAAGAAACTCTTTTCTATATTTCAAATTTTGTTTCGAAGAAATTTCGAAAAACAGAAGTTTTTACCATTTGGGCGATTAATTGAAAATTTTTATTCCTATGCTTTATCTTTCTCTCGATAACACATGTTTGGTCTGAAATGAAACCCTACAAGATATTTTGGAATTTTTGACGTGCTCGACCTAAACATGCTTTGGTCAGAACAAAAACTTCGTTCGCTGACAGTAGTGATAAAAGCAACTTGGTTTGCGCACAGAAGATAGTTATACTCATCGTCAAATAATAATTTGAAGTGAAGTCAATCGTATGCAAGGTCAAAAAACAACATAAATAGGCCGTCTCAGAAATCATTAAACTCTTTGAAAAATCTATGTGCTTTTTGCCCAATTGTTTGTTGTTTTTTTCTTCTGATTGACAAAAGATCTGATAACCAAGCTGATCTTTGCAATATATTCTTTTGTAACGTTGAAAAAAAATAGATTAACCAGTGAATAGCAGCGACAATTGACATGAAGTGCACTTTTAAAAATTGAAATTACTCTCTTTGTGTTTTTTGAGATCTTCACCAGAAAAATTGGGTTTAAAATTACGCTAGACACATTGGTCAACTGTTTTTAGATTTTTTAGGAGAACTTGTGTTAGAAAAATGTGACCTTCATCTGCAAAAATTTTATCAAAAAAATATCATCTGCTGTTCCAGAACTACATCCTTGCATCTTTTCAGTCTGTCAGTAGTCCGGTTATATCAAGTTCATTTTTGGAGAAAAAAGAATCGGTTTTTTAACCAAAATGGTGGAACTTTTATCCACAGTTTCATATTTTTGCAACAAATTACACTACTTAACTAAGAAACAAAAAGCTAATCAGCGAAAACACGGGCGAGACCGGACATGGGGCGGACGAAGGTGCCGTAAGCCGTTTTCACTTTAACTACTCTGTTGTTACCATCTCGTCAAGGAAACACTTCTTCTACTCTTCCCAGAGGCCAAATACCACGTGGGGTGAAGTCTTTCAGGGTCCACACCACATCGTTGACTTTGAGTGAATTCCCGTCGTTTTCGGTCCATTTTGGTCGCTTTATCAAGGTCGGTAGGTATTCCCGGACCAGTTTCCTCCAGATGTGGTTGAGGAATTGTTTAACATTCTTCCAAGACTTCATGTTAGCTGGCTTGGTTGACGGGAAGATACCAGGGGGAAGAGAGTTGTAAGGACGCTGAAGTAGAAAATGGTTTGGCGTCAATGGTTCTTCGTTTTCCATGGCGTCCGACACGTTTGTAAGTGGTCTGGAGTTCATCATAGCTTCTGCTTCAACCATGATTGTGTGGAAAACGTCAAAAGTAAATTTTCTTGACCCTAGAATGATCAGGAGCGTCCGCTTGACACTCTGGATCAGCCGCTCCCAAGCGCTGCCAAAATGAGGGCAATAAGGTGGGTTGAAGTGCCACTTGGTGTTCTGTGCTGCGAGTGCTTTGTGAATTTTGTCCTTGTCGAGATCATTCAGACACCTTTTGAGTTCTTCTTTGGCACCAACAAAAATCTTACCGTTGTCACTGTACAAATCAGCGGGCTGACATCTTCGCGAAGTGTAGCGGCGGTAGGCGTTCAGAAAAGTTTCTGTATTCAAATCTGGACAGGTTTCCAAGTGAACAGCTCGCGTTACCAGACAAGTAAAGATGAGGCCGTAGTGTTTCTGAAGCTTATCTTTTTCTTCCTCAATCTAAAATGGGCCGAAAAAGTCTAATCCGCAGTTGGCAAATGTAAATTGTTTGTTTTCAGTCGGGAAGCGGCAATCAGGTAGCGGTGCCATAAAAGTCTCAATGCTTTGCGGTTCGAAACGTCGACAACGGAAGCATTTGTATCTAATGCTCTGCAGTGTTCTGCGGAGACCAATTACGTAGTACCTTTGCTGTACAAAAGCTTTAGTGGCTTCTGTTCCCTGATGCACACAGATGCGATGGGCATGTTTGAGGTATAAACGACAAATGTGATCTTTTGCATGAAGTAGTGTTGGCCGCTTGGCCAACTCGAGTTCACTGGGAGCAAAAATTAGCCTTACACAGACGCATAATATACCGTTCTTATCAAGCATTGGGTTTAACAACCTGTGTTTGAATTTCGGGTCCATTTTACGGCTACCTTTTAGCAACTCGATGACGGTTGGGAAGCTATTGATTTGCGACATTTGTATCAAGTAAGATTTTGATAATTCAATATCTTCAACAGTGTTTTGATGGTGATTGTCACGCTGTTTCTTCGCTCTGTAGATCAGATTGAAAACAGTAGCTATCGTTAGCAATATCTTTGTCCATGTTGAAAACTGTTTAGGGTCGAGTACTGGTGTCTTGGTTCTTAAGGCAGATCGTGTTGTTGCAGCACAAATCGGCATTTGCCTTGTACGTCTACAAAAGACATAATTTGTGGAGAGAAAATCTGGTGGCTTAAACCATATTGCTTCAATTTCCTTGGGTTCTAAACCATGAATACCTTGATCAGCTGGGTTTAAGTTTGTCGCAATATGATTCCAATTGTCAGGTTTGCTTTTTACTTTTATTTCTGCAATGCGATTAGCAACACAAACTGGTTGCTTCTTGGAAGAACCAATCCAGTCAAAGACAACTTGACTATCCGTCCAATAAAAAACATTGCTGATTTCAACAGAGAGTTCATGTCTAACAAAATTCAGGAGTCGAACACCTGCGACAGATGCCTCTAGTTCCTACTTTGGAACGCTCAACTGTTTTACGGGCGCTACTTTGCATTTCCCGATCACGAATGCAGTTTGTACTTCGTCGCTGGTCTTATTCAAGCTCCTGAGGTAGACAACAGCACACGTTGCAACAATCGATGCATCAACAAAAACATGCAACTGGTTCTCTGTCTCCAGCAGATTCTGTGTTGTCATCTGTCGTGGAATTTCAAGTTGAGGCATAGAGTGATAACCGTTAAGGAGCTTTTGTAAGGGACGTAGAAGTTCAACTGGGAGTGGCTCGTCCCATTTTCTACTTAACTTCCAAAGTTGCTGAAGAAGAATTTGGAACTTTATTGTCATTGGGCCAAGAAACCTAATTGGGTCAAAAATCGATGACACCAGACTGAAAAGTTTCCGTCGACTGTATTGTTTAGCTTCCTTAGGGAATTCTCCGAGGGATTTCATGAAAAATGTATCTTTTTCACGGTTCCATTTTTGTCCGAGGACTCTTGTTTCACTCTTGGGCTCCTCGAGGTCTTCTGGAGTAATACACTGAAGAGCCTGTTGTTGGTTTGACAGGAACTTTCTGAGGCGGAAACCACCGGCTCTCAGGCAGTTCTTTACTTCAAATGCAGTCGCTTTGACATTCTCAGGAGAATCGAAGGACTGGATGTAGTCATCCATATAAAAATAAGACTTTATAGCACTCTATGCTTTTTGGATATGCCTCGACGTTGTCCTCTGCGTATCTGTTTAAGACAAAAATTGCACAAGATGGTGAGCAAGTGGCACCGAAGATCAATCTGGTGAATTGAAACTGTCGCACATCATTGTCAATAGACCATAGGAAACGTAGTGCAGATTGATCTTCATTTCGGATGCCGATTTGCATGAACATTCCTTCAATGTCTGCCAAAATAGCAATAGGTTTTTCACGAAATTTGACTAAAATTCCTATTAGACTGTTTAAGAGGTCTGCTCCTGTTAGAAGATTGGAATTTAGTGACTCGCCTTTGAATTTTGACGCTGCATTGGCGACACGACGCACTTTGTTTGGTTTGTTTGCGCTTTGAACAGGGTGATGCGGCAAGTACCATATTTTCTCAGGGGGTGGGTCTGTCATTTCCACTGGCTTGACGTAATTTTTCTCGAGATCTGTGACAAGAGTCTGTTGGTACATATCACTTAGTTTTGGATCATTATTAAGTCGTTTGTTCAAACTGTTCAGCTGATTGAGGGCCGAAAAATAGTTATTTTGAAGATTGGCAGGTACTTTCCATGGAAGACCTATTTCATACCTTTCGCTGTGTAGTTGATAGTACTCTCAAGTATTCGAATGGCAGACTTTCCATCTTCAGTGATAGTATTATCTTCTTTTCTGGTACCATCGTTCTCAATTGCCCAAAATTCTTGTATCAAATTGTCCAAGGGTTGTTCTTGACTTTTCCGACAGACATGGTATACAAATACTTTCGATTTGTTAGAAGATTTTGAAGAGCGGTTTCCTAGTGTGTTCAGGTACTCTCCTGCAAGTGTCCATCCAAGCTTTGTCTTTACTCCAAATGGGCGGATTTCGGTGCCTTGAATTACTTCACTAGGATTCGTAAAGGCAAAAGCATTGACACCAAGGAGTGCTCCAATCTTACCTTCGGCAATGTCTGGGAAATATATTTGTCGAAGATCATTGAATGCATCGCAAAGATAGTTTAGCTCAGTGACATTGGCTGCATTAACGTTTAATGTAGGGGTGCTGTAGGCTCTGGATATTTGGAACTTTTCATCAAACTGATTGAAAGGGGCAAACTGTTATTCGTTGCTTTATTTTTGATAGGAGCATTTCGTAATCAACGCTTAGACATTGAACAATAGTTGAAGATTGATATTCGCGTGGGAGTTCCTGGTAGTCAGAAACAGCATCTAATAAAAACGTAAACTGACTGCCGGGGTCAATGAGAGCATACTTGTCGAATACTTTATCTTCTTTGATAAAGGATAAGGGCAGCAGCTGTAACTGCTCAAACCAATCTTTCGGTGTACTGGATAATTGGTTGACATTGAAATTTTGGCTGGTAGAAGGTCCATTCAAATTCGCACGTTTCGATGACTGTTGATAATCATTATTTCCAAAATTTTTTCCGTACCTGAGATTGCTTTTGGGTCTGAATTATGTTATTTTATTCTGAGTTGCTTCAATTTTTTTTTGCGTTTGTGAGTTGTTGTCGTCTTTCCAAGACTAATTTTGTTGACCTGAGGTTTTAGTTTGCTGTTGGACGTTGCTGGTAGTAAAAGCGGTAGTATGTGTTCTGCTGAATTGTTTAGCTGGATTATTTAGTGTTGCATGGTGAAAACCATTACACACCTGACAACGCTTCGAGGAGGGACAAGTGTCTCTGCGATGTTGATTACTTAAACAGTTTGTACACAAGCTATTTTTCTGGATAGTTTGAAATCGACCTTCAGGAGACAATTTATGGTAGTCTGAACAAGTTGCAACAAAATGCGGTTTGTGACGCTTGTTTGCAAACTGTTGCTCATTTTTCGAGCCGTTGTGATTAACCTTTTGTTGATATAAATCGTTCCTTTGAGACTGTCTTGCAGTTGTTTGCTTAAACTGTTCTTGAACCGATTGTTGTGCTGTCACAGCAGGATAATTACCGTTTTTGTTGTGAGTGAAGGTACTGGTTCTATTTTCCTGGTTTACTTTGTCATAAACCCTTGCTTGAACATCAAGCCATTTTTAAAACTCAACAAGGGTAGTTGTTGTAACATTCTCTGTCAGGGTGTATTCAGTCCATTTAAGAAGCAAGTTGTGGAGAATTTTTTCCTTAGCTTTCCTCAATAAAGTAGACGATTGAAGGTCGGCTTGAAAACCTAGGTTCTGAAAAGCCTGGACAAGTCTCTTTAGAAATGAAGAGAAGGCTATGAAGGATTGCTTATTGTAAAAACTATTACATTTCCAGCTCTCTAATTGGTTGATAAAAGCGTTGACAACAACTAAAGGGTCGCCAAAGCGGCCTATAATCTCGTTGAAGGCTGTATTATAATAGGATCCCGTTGCAGCGTTTCTCGAAAATTTTGGCAAGTTCCCATTTTCTTCCCGCTTTTTTTCTAACATTTCCCAACGGGAAATTCAAGTGGGAAATTTTTGGGATATGCAAGTTTAAGTAAGTATAGGCAAGTTCTTGGTTTTTCCCTACTACTACTACTACTACTACCACTACTACTACTACTACTACTACTACTACTACTACTACTACTACTACTACTACTACTACTACTACTACTACTACTACTACTACTACTACTACTACTACTACTACTACTACTACTGCTACTACTACAACTACTACTACTACTACTACTACTACTACTACTACTACTACTACTACTACTACTACTACTACTACTACTACTATTACTACTACTACTACTACTACTACTACTACTACTACTACTACTGTTTCAACACTTTAATTCCAAATATGAAATAAAGGCACGGTTGGCAACAAATACAAACAAAAGAAGAAGAGTTATTTGTTTGGTTATTCTGTGAAGTGCTGTACGACGAAATTGTTGAAGGCATTCTTTGACCCGGTTGCTGCTTTCTCCTGCAATCTGGTGAACGATACTTTGTTTCGTACACAGTCTCCTTCGATTTGACTCATCCACGTTTTCCCTTGCCCCCCAGGAGCGCGTCTAGCATGGACGTTTTGATCGGGCGGGTCCCAATCGAAGGCACTGCGGGCTAATCTTCCTGGTTCCATTCTCTGGATGTGTCCGTACCATTTTATCCGTTTGAGCATGATCATCGTGGATAGTTGGGGCATTCGTGATCTTGACATAATTTCTTCGTTCGTTGCTTTCTCCAGATATGACACACGTAGAATTCTCCGAAGACAACCACAGTGGAAACTCTCAAGTTTTCTCTCCATTAACTTCGAAAGAGTCCAAGTCTCTGAGCTGTACAGCACGGCTGATAAAACGAGTGCTTTGTACAAATTGCACTTGAGGTGCACGCTGAGCTGCTTGCTCTTCCAGAGATTTTGGAAGTTAGCAAACCGTTGTCTACCTTCTGCAAGTTTGCAATTGACTTCCTGCAGGTCTCCATGCTTGAGGCTGACATATGATCCGAGATACTTGAACGCTTCTATGTTTTCAAACTCGTTTCCGAGAACATCTTGTACTTTGCAGGAAAACACGCGTGTGGCAACTGCTTTAGGTTTGCCACAGTATCTCGATTGGTGAACTTTTCGGCCATTGACTGTTTTGAACTTTCTTTCACACTTGTCACAGGTAAGGCTCGCCTCTAGTTGCTCGAACTTTGACTTGTCGACGACATTCTTTGACAAACCGGCTTTGCAGAATCTTGTTTGGTGCACTTTGCGTCCGGTAACTGTACTGAATTGCCGCTGACAATTCTGATATCTTAAAGACTCTTGGTCAGCCACCACTGACCGACTCTCATTTTCTAGCGACTCTGAATCTGCTACCGCAGATTGTTGTTGTGAAGCTACCAACGCTGGCTTAGCCACCGCTAAGCTTTTCAATCTTAGCTTCCGGCCATCTTGTGTTTCGAACCAGCCCGCTTTCTTTTTCGTTCCCAGCAGCACCTCCGTGCTGATGGTTAGTCGTGACTGGCTAGATGTCTCTGCCAGGAGTCCTAGTTTGCCTTTATGTGTTCCAGTGAGTATCTCCACGTTCTGTTGGATACTAGGCACTGCAACAACATTTGGGCTGTCGCATTTTACGCCCATATTCTTTGTTTTGGCCACATTAATCTTCAGACCAGCGGCTTCCGCAAGGGCCTCGATTCGATGTAGGTTTTCTTGCACCTCACTGTCTGAGACCCCCACGAGAGCAACATCATCAGCAAAATCTAAGTCAGCCACCAATCTCCCAATGTCTAATCCTCCATGCACCGAGTTCGCCAAAATGTAGTTGATGACAAGGCCGATTAGGATTGGGGACCACACATCACCCTGCCTAACGCCCGTTCTGACATCAAATAAGCGTCCTTTCTCACCTT
Organism: Convolutriloba macropyga; assembly: GCF_964194025.1. NCBI lineage: Eukaryota > Metazoa > Xenacoelomorpha > Acoela > Convolutidae > Convolutriloba > Convolutriloba macropyga. Next base: position 15,419 of record NW_027451855.1, read on the forward strand.
CGGCTTTGACTCGACATTTGAATCCATCATAGCTGTTTCTTATGATGTTTATCACTTTTTTCGGGAGACCATAGTGTTTCATTATCTGGTACATCTGCTCACGATCGACAGAATCGAATGCCGCTCGAAAGTCTATGAAACAAAAGCTAATATCCAATTGAAACGCCATTGATTTCTCTATTATTTGACGCAGGGCAAAGAGTTGATCGGCGCATCCTCTGCTTTTTCTGAAGCCTCACTGCTCTTCCCTTAAGACGCGATCCACTGAATCTTTGCATCGATTGAGAATAACGGAAGCGAACACTTTGCCTGGTACTGACAATAGAGAGATCCCTCGGTGGTTCGAACACTCTGACCTCTTTCCTTTACTCTTGTATAATGGGACAATTTCTGCTACCTTCCAGTCATCGGGCAGAACTTCCGTCGACCAACACTTATCTATGATGTCCCAGAGCCACTCGACAATACCCTTGTGTGCTTTCAACATCTCACAGGAAATGTTATCGGGTCCACTTGCCTTGCCATTCTTCAACCTGCGGACAGCTTCAAGCACTTCTTCAAATCGAATTGGGCTCAGGTCAATCGGCAAGCTTTCAGCTGCTTCTTCGGGATCCAATCTCGTACTGCAACTGGATGTTGAGGGATTCAGGAGTTGACTAAAATGTTCCGTCCAGCGTTCAAGTCGTTCCTCTTTCGTCCGTAAGTTGACGCCAGTGCTTGAAACTAATTTGGTCAACTGGGGACTCCAGTTTCGGCAAATCTGCTGTACTACTACTACTACTACTACTACTACTACTACTACTACTACTACCACTACTACTACTACTACTACTGTTTCAACACTTTAATTCCAAATATGAAATAAAGGCACGGTTGGCAACAAATACAAACAAAACAAGAAGAGTTATTTGTTTGGTTATTCTGTGAAGTGCTGTACGACGAAATTGTTGAAGGCTTTCTTTGACCCGGTTGCTGCTTTCTCCTGCAATCTGGTGAACGATACTTTGTTTCGTACACAGTCTCCTTCGATTTGACTCATCCACGTTTTCCGTTGCCCCCCAGGAGCGCGTCTGGCATGGGCGTATTGATCGGGCGGGTCCCAATCGAAGGCACTGCGGGCTAATCTTCCTGGTTCCATTCTCTGGATGTGACCGTACCATTTTATCCGTTTGAGCATGATCATCGTGGATAGTTGGGGCATTCGCGATCTTGACATAATTTCATCGTTCGTTGCTTTCTCCAGATATGACACACGTAGAATTCTCCGAAGACAACCACAGTGGAAACTCTCAAGTTTTCTCTCCATTAATTTCGAAAGAGTCCAAGTCTCTGAGCTGTACAGCACGGCTGATAAAACGAATGCTTTGTACAAATTGCACTTGAGGTGCACGCTGAGCTGCTTGCTCTTCCAAAGATTTTGGAAGTTAGCAAACCGTTGTCTACCTTCTGCAAGTTTGCAATTGACTTCCTGGAGGTCTCCATGCTTGAGGCTGACATATGATCCGAGATACTTGAACGCTTCTATGTTTTCAAACTCGTTTCCGAGAACATCTTGTACTTTGCAGGAAAACACGCGTGTGGCAACTGCTTTAGGTTTGCCACAGTATCTCGATTGGTGAACTTTTCGGCCATTGACTGTTTTGAACTTTCTTTCACACTTGTCACAGGTAAGGCTCGCCTCTAGTTGCTCGAACTTTGACTTGTCGACGACATCCTTTGACAAACCGGCTTTGCAGAATCTTGTTTGGTGCACTTTGCGTCCGGTAACTGTACTGAATTGCCGCTGACAATTCTGACATCTTAAAGACTCTTGGTCAGCCACCACTGACCGACTCTCATTTTCTAGCGACTCTGAATCTGCTACCGCAGATTGTTGTTGTGAAGCTACCAACGCTGGCTTAGCCACCTCTAAGCTTTTCAATCTTAGCTTCCGGCCATCTTGTGTTTCGAACCAGCCCGCTTTCTTTTTCGTTCCCAGCAGCACCTCCGTGCTGATGGTTAGTCGTGACTGGCTAGATGTCTCTGCCAGGACTCCTAGTTTGCCTTTATGTGTTCCAGTGAGTATCTCCACGTTCTGTTGGATACTAGGCACTGCAACAACATTTGGGCTGTCGCATTTTACGCCCATATTCTTTGTTTTGGCCACATTAATCTTCAGACCAGCGGCTTCCGCAAGGGCCTCGATTCGATGTAGGTTTTCTTGCACCTCACTGTCTGAGACCCCCACGAGAGCAACATCATCAGCAAAATCTAAGTCAGCCAACAATCTCCCAATGTCTAATCCTCCATGCACCGAGTTAGCCAAAATGTAGTTCATGACAAGGCCGAATAGGATTGGGGACCACACATCACCCTGCCTAACGCCCGTTCTGACATCAAATAAGCGTCCTTTCTCACCTTCGGCTTTGACTCGACATTTGAATCCATCATAGCTGTTTCTTATGATGTCTATCACTTTTGCGGAAGACCATAGTGTTTCATTATCTGGTACATCTGCTCACGATCGACAGAATCGAATGCCGCTTGAAAGTCTATGAAACAAAAGCTAATATACAATTGAAACGCCATTGATTTCTCTATTAATTGACGCAGGGCAAAGAGTTGATCGGCGCATCCTCTGCTTTTTCTGAAACCGCACTGCTCTTCCCTTAAGACGCGATCCACTGAATCTTTGCATCGATTGAGAATAACGGAAGCGAACACTTTGCCTGGTACTGACAATAGAGAGATCCCTCGGTGGTTCGAACACTCTGACCTCTTTCCTTTACTCTTGTATAATGGGACAATTTCTGCTACCTTCCAGTCATCGGGCAGAACTTCCGTCGACCAACGCTTATCTATGATGTCCCAGAGCCACTCGACAATACCCTTGTGTGCTTTCAACATCTCACAGGAAATGTTATCGGGTCCACTTGCCTTGCCATTCTTCAACCTGCGGACAGCTTCAAGCACTTCTTCAAATCGAATTGGGCTCAGGTCAATCGACAAGCTTTCAGCTGCTTCTTCGGGATCCAATCTCGTACTGCAACTGGATGTTGAGGGATTCAGGAGTTGACTAAGATGTTCCGTCCAGCGTTCAAGTCGTTCCTCTTTCGTCCGTAAGTTGACGCCAGTGCTTGAAACTAATTTGGTCAACTGGGGACTCCAGTTTCGGCAAATCTGCTGTGATGCCCCAAAAACCTCCTTCAAGTTGCCTCTGTCCGCAAAGCTCTGCACTTCTTGGCCTTTGCGTTCAAGCCATGCCCGTTTGTCTGCACGTAGAGCTTTTCTGACTTCCTTACAGCAGTTTGTGAACTCTAACAACGCCACCGCGCTGCTGTGTTTCTTCAACTGTAGATCAGCTCGTTTCCGGATAAGTTCCAGAGAATCTGGAGAAATCCAAGGTTTGTTCACTCGCTTGTCCGGAAGGAGGCATTTCACTGCTGCTTGGTTCAGGGCTTTTCGAAAATTGTCCTAAGACTGCTCTGTGCTTTGGTGTTTGAAGGCTGAGATACGACTAGTTGCGCCACAAACTAGAAGACCAGTGCCTCGTTTGCTCGACCATGTGAGCGGAGAGCCGCACCACATGACCTACCCCCAGGGGACACCACGTGGAGGTGAGGTTGGATTTTGTCCCCCACTACTACTACTACTACTACTACTACTACTACTACTACTACTACTACTACTACTACTACTACTACTACTACTACTACTACTACTACTACTACTACTACTACTACTACTACTACTACTACTACTACTACTACTACTACTGTTTCAACACTTTAATTCCAAATATGAAATAAAGGCACGGTTGGCAACAAATACAAATACAAATACAAATACAAACAAAACAAGAAGAGTTATTTGTTTGGTTATTCTGTGAAGTGCTGTACGACGAAATTGTTGAAGGCATTCTTTGACCCGGTTGCTGCTTTCTCCTGCAATCTGGTGAACGATACTTTGTTTCGTACACAGTCTCCTTCGATTTGACTCATCCACGTTTTCCGTTGCCCCCCAGGAGCGCGTCTGGCATGGGCGTATTGATCGGGCGGGTCCCAATCGAAGGCACTGCGGGCTAATCTTCCTGGTTCCATTCTCTGGATGTGACCGTACCATTTTATCCGTTTGAGCATGATCATCGTGGATAGTTGGGGCATTCGCGATCTTGACATAATTTCATCGTTCGTTGCTTTCTCCAGATATGACACACGTAGAATTCTCCGAAGACAACCACAGTGGAAACTCTCAAGTTTTCTCTCCATTAATTTCGAAAGAGTCCAAGTCTCTGAGCTGTACAGCACGGCTGATAAAACGAATGCTTTGTACAAATTGCACTTGAGGTGCACGCTGAGCTGCTTGCTCTTCCAAAGATTTTGGAAGTTAGCAAACCGTTGTCTACCTTCTGCAAGTTTGCAATTGACTTCCTGGAGGTCTCCATGCTTGAGGCTGACATATGATCCGAGATACTTGAACGCTTCTATGTTTTCAAACACGTTTCCGATAACATCTTGTACTTTGCAGGAAAACACGCGTGTGGCAGCTGCTTTAGGTTTGCCACAGTGCTACTACTACTACTACTACTACTACTACTACTACTACTACTACTACTACTACTACTACTACTACTACTACTACTACTACTACTACTACTACTACTACTACTACTACTACTACTACTACTACTACTACTACTGTTTGAACACTTAAATTCCATAAAGAAATAAAGGAACAATGACAATAAGTACAAACAAGTTAATAGAATGCATATAAGTTTGAGCTTATCTGGGTTTATTTAATCCAGGAAATGCTGTTCGACAAAACTGTTGAAGCGGGATTTAGACTCTCTTTTCACTTTCTGTCGTAAGGTGATGTAGCTCATGTTGTTCCTTGAGCAATATTCTTCAAGTTGATCCATCCACGTCTTGCGTTGACCCCCTGGAGCTCGTTTAGCATACCGATATTTTTCTGTCGGCTCCCAGGTGAAGGCTCGGAGCGCTAGACGATCGTCATTCATCCTCATTATATGGCCAAACCATTTCAACCGTTTAATCATGATCATTGCAGAAAGTGTCGACATACGTGATCTAGCCAGTACTTCTTCATTTGTCACCCTCTCCAGATATGAAAAACATAGTACCCTTCGCAGACAACTGGTGTGAAAACTCTCAAGTTTCCTTTGCGTTGATTTATTCATGGTCCACATTTCAGAGCTATATAAGACCACTGATAACACGAGAGCTCTGTATAACTTGCATTTGAGGGGAATACTAAGTTGTTTGCTCTTCCAAAGCTTCTGAAAGCTCGCAAATCGCTGTCTCCCTTCCGCCAGCTTGACACTGATTTCCTTTAGGTCACCATGTTGCAAGCTCACGAAGGAACCGAGATACTTGAAAGCTTCTACATTTTCGAACTCCATTCCATCTCGATCGTGGACATTGCAGGAGAAAATGCGAGATCTTCCAGCCTTTTCTCTGCCGCAGTATCGTGACTCGTGAATTCGTCGGCCTTTCACAGTTGCGAATTTCCTAGTGCACTTCTGACAAGTGAGGCTTTTCTCTAGCCCAACAAACTTTGACGCGCTGTCTTCGACCCTCTTCGAATTCTTAGACTTGCAGAATCTGGCTTCATGCACTTTGCAGCCTCATGCAGTGTCGAAGCGACGTTTACAACTTGAACATACACAACTATCGTCATCAGAGACCGCAGATGATCTTTTATTCGCCGTAGACACTAGATCAGCAACCACTGACCTCTTGTCGCTGCTAACTGTCACAAGCTCAGCCTCCGCTGAACTCTTCAGTCTCAGTTTCTCACCAGCTAGTGTCTCGAACCAGCCCGCATTCTTCTTCTTGCCCACCAGCACGTCTCTGCCAATAAGTAGTCGGGATTGGTTTTCGGCCTCAATGAGAGTCCCAAAACAGCCTTTGCGGTTTCCTGTAAGAACTTCCAAGTTCCTTTGAGCAATGGGTACATTAGCTGCGGGTTTTTCGCATTTAACACCCATATTCTTTGTCTTCCCAACATTGATCATTAGGCCAACAGCCTCGGCTAAATATTCAATTCTATGTAGATTTGCTTGAACTTCGGAATCAGAGACGCCCAATAGGGCAACATCATCGGCGAAGTCAAGATCAGCAACACAGCGTCCAATGTCGATTCCTCCTTGAACTGAATTAGCCAACACATAGTTTATCACAAGGCCAAAGAGAATAGGCGACCATACATCACCCTGGCGAACACCAGTTTTTACGTCGAACATCTGGCCCTTCTCGCCCTCAGTCTTGACGCAGCACTTGAAGCCTTCATAACTGTTGCGGATGACATTCACAACTTTTTGTGGGAGCCCGTAATGTTTCATTATCTTGTACATCATCTCGCGGTCCACCGAATCGAATGCAGCGCGGAAGTCAATGAAACAAAAACTGACGTCCAATTGGAAGGCCATGCATTTCTCTAGTATTTGCCTCAACGCAAACAATTGGTCAGTGCAGCCCTGCTTTTTCGGAATCCGCATTGTTCTTCTCTGAGCACTTGATCAAGTGCATCTTTGCATCTATTCAGCATGACTGACGCAAAAACTTTTCCAGGTACCGAGAGCAGTGAGATTCCGCGATAGTTCCCACAATCAGATCTTTTTCCTTTGCTTTTGTATAGCGGGACAACTTCTGCTAACTTCCAGTCTTGTGGAAGATTTTCTTTAGTCCAGCACTTGTTGACAATGTCCCAAAGCCATTCAGCGATTCGAATATGCGACTTTAGCATTTCGGCAGAAATATCGTCTGGTCCACTTGCTTTACCGTTTTTCAGTTTACGCACGGCATTTAGAACCTCATCAAACCGAATTGGACCTAGGTCTATTTCAAGACTCTCGGATGCTTCCACTATGCTCAATACAGAATTGCCGCTTGTCGTGGTTGGATTTAACAGATGCTTAAAGTGCGCGGTCCAACGTTCCAACCTTTCTTCTTTTGTTTTCAGAGGCTCGCCTGTGGTTGAAACTAGTTTACTTATATGAGGACTCCACTTCCGGCATAACTGTTTTGACTCCCCAAACACTTCTTTCAGGTCACCTTTGTCTGAGTGATCTTGTATTGTTTCACCTTTGTCTTTCAGCCACTGTCTTTTGTCAGATCTTAACGCTTTTCGTACTTCTTTGCAGCAGTTAGAGAACACTAGCAGCGCCTCCGCGCTAATATGCTTCCTCAACTGTAACTCGGCCCGTTTCCTAATCAAAGCCAGCGTTTCAACTCTAATCCAGGGTTTGTGCACACGCTTTTCGGGGATGAGTAGTTTTGTTGCCGCTGCATTAAGAGCCGTTCGAAAATTTGCCCAAGATTGTTCTACGCCTTCAACAATATCGCTCTCATCAAGATAGCGTTTCACTTCTGCGCAGAAAGCTTCACGCGTGACTTCATCGCGCAACTTGGTAGAGCAGACTTTCGGTTGACTGCGTGGCTTATGTGCCACTACTTTGAATCGCACTTCGGCAATGACCATTTCGTGATCGGTGAGAGTGATCTTTCCCCTCCTTGTCCTAACGTTGTGCAAACAACTCCTGTGCCTCGAACCGAATAAGATATGATCTAACATCTTCTTTCGCATCTGTTGGTCAGGTGGGTTAAATGTATACCGGTGCACTAACCGGTGTCGAAACCAGGTTCCACCAATCAACAGGTCATGAGAGACACAAAAGGAAAACAATTTTTCTGAGTTATCATTCTCCTCGCCCTTTCCAAAGGGGCCTCGGCAAGGCATGTTGACATCTGATTGTTGACCAGGTTCCGCATTGAAGTCTCCAACGAGGCAGACTCTCTCCCTTTGTTTGAAATTGGATACCAAGCTGCTCAACTGATTCCAAAAATTGTCTTTCGCTAAGTCGTCAGCTTCATTTGTGGGCGCATAACACACAATCACAACAAGGTTAGCTCGTGTCTGAGCTGCAAACTTCACATAAGCCATTCGCTCACTAACAGCAACTTGCTCAATTAAGCTACCGACAAGTCTTTTCGTCACTGCAATACCAACTCCTCCTTGTCTCGCTTTTGCAGTCGATAGCCAGGAGTCAGTGACGAAGAGCTTGTGGTCGCCAAGATCTATTTCCTGCTCCTCCAGTCTCGTTTCCTGCACTCCCAGAACGTCCAACTTGTACTTCTTCAGGTCCATTTTCAGGCTTTCCAGTGAACCTGATTGAGTCAGTGTCCTGACATTGAGGGTTCCAATTCTGAGATTATTCCACGGGAGATTCTTCGCACCCCTTACCTGGGACTCGGGGCCATTTGTGTTTGAATTCATTGCATTGGGTTTTAAGGCTAATATGCAACTAGTCGCGCCACCAACTAGAGGACCCTTGCCTCGTTAGCTCGGTGGTACTATGCATCTGCCCTACGGGCAGCTGCTGCACCACTTACCCCAGGGGACACCGCGGGGAGGGGAGGTTGGATTTTGCCCCCCACTACTACTACTACTACTACTACTACTACTACTACTACTACTACTACTACTACTACTACTACTACTACTACTACTACTACTACTACTACTACTACTACTTCTACTACTACTACTACTACTACTACTACTACTGCTACCACTACAGCTACTACTACTACTACTACTACTACTACTACTACTACTACTACTACTACTACTACTACTCCTACTACTACTACTACTACTACTACTACTACTACTACTACTACTACTACTACTACTACTACTACTACTACTACTACTACTACTACTACTACTACTACTACTACTACTACTGTTTGAACACTTAAATTCCATAAAGAAATAAAGGAACAATGACAATAAGTACAAACAAGTTAATAGAATGCATATAAGTTTGAGCTTATCTGGGTTTATTTAATCCAGGAAATGCTGTTCGACAAAACTGTTGAAGCGGGATTTAGACTCTCTTTTCGCTTTCTGTCGTAAGGTGATGTAGCTCATGTTGTTCCTTGAGCAATATTCTTCAAGTTGATCCATCCACGTCTTGCGTTGACCCCCTGGAGCTCGTTTAGCATATCGATATTTTTCTGTCGGCTCCCAGGTGAAGGCTCGGAGCGCTAGACGATCGTCATTCATCCTCAGAATATGGCCAAACCATTTCAACCGTTTAATCATGATCATTGCAGAAAGTGTCGACATACGTGATCTAGCCAGTACTTCTTCATTTGTCACCCTCTCCAGATATGAAAAACATAGTATCCTTCGCAGACAACTGGTGTGAAAACTCTCAAGTTTCCTTTGCGTTGATTTATTCATGGTCCACATTTCAGAGCTATATAAGACCACTGATAACACGAGAGCTCTGTATAACTTGCATTTGAGGGGAATACTAAGTTGTTTGCTCTTCCAAAGCTTCTGAAAGCTCGCAAATCGCTGTCTCCCTTCCGCCAGCTTGACACTGATTTCCTTTAGGTCACCATGTTGCAAGCTCACGAAGGAACCGAGATACTTGAAAGCTTCTACATTCTCGAACTCCATTCCATCTCGATCGTGGACATTGCAGGAGAAAATGCGAGATCTTCCAGCCTTTTCTCTGCCGCAGTATCGTGACTCGTGAATTCGTCGGCCTTTCACAGTTGCGAATTTCCTAGTGCACTTCTGACAAGTGAGGCTTTTCTCTAGCCCAACAAACTTTGACGCGCTGTCTTCGACCCTCTTCGAATTGTTAGACTTGCAGAATCTGGCTTCATGCACTTTGCAGCCTCATGCAGTGTCGAAGCGACGTTTACAACTTGAACATACACAACTATCGTCATCAGAGACCGCAGATGATCTTTTATTCGCCGTAGACACTAGATCAGCAACCACTGACCTCTTGTCGCTGCTAACTGTCACAAGCTCAGCCTCCGCTGAACTCTTCAGTCTCAGTTTCTCACCAGCTAGTGTCTCGAACCAGCCCGCATTCTTCTTCTTGCCCACCAGCACGTCTCTGCCAATAAGTAGTCGGGATTGGTTTTCGGCCTCAATGAGAGTCCCAAAACAGCCTTTGCGGTTTCCTGTAAGAACTTCCAAGTTCCTTTGAGCAATGGGTACATTGGCTGCGGGTTTTTCGCATTTAACACCCATATTCTTTGTCTTCCCAGCATTGATCATTAGGCCAACAGCCTCGGCTAAAGATTCAATTCTATGTAGATTTGCTTGAACTTCGGAATCAGAGACGCCCAATAGGGCAACATCATCGGCGAAGTCAAGATCAGCAACACAGCGTCCAATGTCGATTCCTCCTTGAACTGAATTAGCCAACACATAGTTTATCACAAGGCCAAAGAGAATAGGCGACCATACATCACCCTGGCGAACACCAGTTTTTACGTCGAACATCTGGCCCTTCTCGCCCTCAGTCTTGACGCAGCACTTGAAGCCTTCGTAACTGTTGCGGATGACATTCACAACTTTTTGTGGGAGCCCGTAATGTTTCATTATCTTGTACATCATCTCGCGGTCCACCGAATCGAATGCAGCGAGGAAGTCAATGAAACAAAAACTGACGTCCAATTGGAAGGCCATGCATTTCTCTAGTATTTGCCTCAACGCAAACAATTGGTCAGTGCAGCCCTGCTTTTTCGGAATCCGCATTGTTCTTCTCTGAGCACTTGATCAAGTGCATCTTTGCATCTATTCAGCATGACTGACGCAAAAACTTTTCCAGGTACCGAGAGCAGTGAGATTCCGCGATAGTTCCCACAATCAGATCTTTTTCCTTTGCTTTTGTATAGCGGGACAACTTCTGCTAACTTCCAGTCTTGTGGAAGATTTTCTTCAGTCCAGCACTTGTTGACAATGTCCCAAAGCCATTCAGCGATTCGAATATGCGACTTTAGCATTTCGGCAGAAATATCGTCTGGTCCACTTGCTTTACCGTTTTTCAGTTTACGCACGGCATTTAGAACCTCATCAAACCGAATTGGACCTAGGTCTATTTCAAGACTCTCGGATGCTTCCACTATGCTCAATACAGAATTGCCGCTTGTCGTGGTTGGATTTAACAGATGCTTAAAGTGCTCGGTCCAACGTTCCAACTTTCTTCTTTTGTTTTCAGAGGCTCGCCTGTGGTTGAAACTAGTTTACTTATATGAGGACTCCACTTCCGGCATAACTGTTTTGACTCCCCAAACACTTCTTTCAGGTCACCTTTGTCTGAGTGATCTTGTATTGTTTCACCTTTGTCTTTCAGCCACTGTCTTTTGTCAGATCTTAATTTTTTTCGTACTTCTTTGCAGCAGTTAGAGAACACTAGCAGCGCCTCCGCGCTACTATGCTTCCTCAACTGTAACTCGGCCCGTTTCCTAATCAAAGCCAGCGTTTCAACTCTAATCCAGGGTTTGTGCACACGCTTTTCGGGGATGAGTAGTTTTGTTGCCGCTGCATTAAGAGCCGTTCGAAAATTTGCCCAAGATTGTTCTACGCCTTCAACAATATCGCTCTCATCAAGATAGCGTTTCACTTCTGCGCAGAAAGCTTCACGCGTGACTTCATCGCGCAACTTGGTAGAGCAGACTTTCGGTTGACTGCGTGGCTTATGTGCCACTACTTTGAATCGCACTTCGGCAATGACCATTTCGTGATCGGTGAGAGTGATCTTTCCCCTCCTTGTCCTAACGTTGTGCAAACAACTCCTGTGCCTCGAACCGAATAAGATATGATCTAACATCTTCTTTCGCATCTGTTGGTCAGGTGGGTTAAATGTATACCGGTGCACTAACCGGTGTCGAAACCAGGTTCCACCAATCAACAGGTCATGAGAGACACAAAAGGAAAACAATTTTTCTGAGTTATCATTCTCCTCGCCCTTTCCAAAGGGGCCTCGGCAAGGCATGTTGACATCTGATTGTTGACCAGGTTCCGCATTGAAGTCTCCAACGAGGCAGACTCTCTCCCTTTGTTTGAAATTGGATACCAAGCTGCTCAACTGATTCCAAAAATTGTCTTTCGCTAAGTCGTCAGCTTCATTTGTGGGCGCATAACACACAATCACAACAAGGTTAGCTCGTGTCTGAGCTGCAAACTTCACATAAGCCATTCGCTCACTAACAGCAACTTGCTCAATTAAGCTACCGACAAGTCTTTTCGTCACTGCAATACCAACTCCTCCTTGTCTCGCTTTTGCAGTCGATAGCCAGGAGTCAGTGACGAAGAGCTTGTGGTCGCCAAGATCTATTTCCTGCTCCTCCAGTCTCGTTTCCTGCACTCCCAGAACGTCCAACTTGTACTTCTTCAGGTCCATTTTCAGGCTTTCCAGTGAACCTGATTGAGTCAGTGTCCTGACATTGAGGGTTCCAATTCTGAGATTATTCCACGGGAGATTCTTCGCACCCCTTACCTGGGACTCGGGGCCATTTGTGTTTGAATTCATTGCATTGGGTTTTAAGGCTAATATGCAACTAGTCGCGCCACCAACTAGAGGACCCTTGCCTCGTTAGCTCGGTGGTACTATGCATCTGCCCTACGGGCAGCTGCTGCACCACTTACCCCAGGGGACACCGCGGGGAGGGGAGGTTGGATTTTGCCCCCCACTACTACTACTACTACTACTACTACTACTACTACTACTACTACTACTACTACTACTACTACTACCACTACTACTACTACTACTACTACTACTACTACTACTACTACTACTGCTACTACTACAGCTACTACTACTACTACTACTACTACTACTACTACTACTACTACTACTACTACTACTACTACTACTACTACTACTACTACTACTACTACTACTACTACTACTACTACTACTACTACTACTACTACTACTACTACTACTACTACTACTACTACTACTACTACTACTACTACTACTACTACTACTACTACTACTACTACTACTACTACTACTACTACTACTACTACTACTACTACTACTACTACTACTACTACTACTACTACTACTACTACTACTACTACTACTACTGTTTCAACACTTTAATTCCAAATATGAAATAAAGGCACGGTTGGCAACAAATACAAACAAAACAAGAAGAGTTATTTGTTTGGTTATTCTGTGAAGTGCTGTACGACGAAATTGTTGAAGGCATTCTTTGACCCGGTTGCTGCTTTCTCCTGCAATCTGGTGAACGATACTTTGTTTCGTACACAGTCTCCTTCGATTTGACTCATCCACGTTTTCCCTTGCCCCCCAGGAGCGCGTCTAGCATGGACGTATTGATCGGGCGGGTCCCAATCGAAGGCACTGCGGGCTAATCTTCCTGGTTCCATTCTCTGGATGTGTCCGTACCATTTTATCCGTTTGAGCATGATCATCGTGGATAGTTGGGGCATTCGTGATCTTGACATAATTTCTTCGTTCGTTGTTTTCTCCAGATATGACACACGTAGAATTCTCCGAAGACAACCACAGTGGAAACTCTCAAGTTTTCTCTCCATTAATTTCGAAAGAGTCCAAGTCTCTGAGCTGTACAGCACGGCTGATAAAACGAGTGCTTTGTACAAATTGCACTTGAGGTGCACGCTGAGCTGCTTGCTCTTCTAGAGATTTTGGAAGTTAGCAAACCGTTGTCTACCTTCTGCAAGTTTGCAATTGACTTCCTGCAGGTCTCCATGCTTGAGGCTGACATATGATCCGAGATACTTGAACGCTTCTATGTTTTCAAACTCGTTTCCGAGAACATCTTGTACTTTGCAGGAAAACACGCGTGTGGCAGCTGCTTTAGGTTTGCCAGAGTATCTCGATTGGTGAACTTTTCGGCCATTGACTGTTTTGAACTTTCTTTCACACTTGTCACAGGTAAGGCTCGCCTCTAGTTGCTCGAACTTTGACTTGTCGACGACATTCTTTGACAAACCGGCTTTGCAGAATCTTGTTTGGTGCACTTTGCGTCCGGTAACTGTACTGAATTGCCGCTGACAATTCTGACATCTTAAAGACTCTTGGTCAGCCACCACTGACCGACTCTCATTTTCTAGCGACTCTGAATCTGCTACCGCGGATTGTTGTTGTGAAGCTACCACGCTGGCTTAGCCACCGCTAAGCTTTTCAATCTTAAATTCCGGCCATCTTGTGTTTCGAACCAGCCCGCTTTCTTTTTCGTTCCCAGCAGCACCTCCGTGCTGATGGTTAGTCGTGACTGGCTAGATGTCTCTGCCAGGAGTCCTAGTTTACCTTTATGTGTTCCAGTGAGTATCTCCACGTTCTGTTGGATACTAGGCACTGCAACAACATTTGGGCTGTCGCATTTTACGCCCATATTCTTTGTTTTGGCCACATTAATCTTCAGACCAGCGGCTTCCGCAAGGGCCTCGATTCGATGTAGGTTTTCTTGCACCTCACTGTCTGAGACCCCCACGAGAGGAACATCATCAGCAAAATCTAAGTCAGCCACCAATCTCCCAATGTCTAATCCTCCATGCACCGAGTTAGCCAAAATGTAGTTGATGTAAAGGCCGAATAGGATTGGGGACCACACATCACCCTGCCCGTTCTGACATCAAATAAGGGGACAATTTCTGCTACTCTTGTATAATGGGACAATTTCTGCTACCTTCCAGTCATCGGGCAGAACTTCCGTTGACCAACACTTATCTATGATGTCCCAGAGCCACTCGACAATACCCTTGTGTGCTTTCAACATCTCACAGGAAATGTTATCGGGTCCACTTGCCTTGCCATTCTTCAACCTGCGGACAGCTTCAAGCACTTCTTCAAATTGAATTGGGCTCAGGTCAATCGACAAGCTTTCAGCTGCTTCTTCGGGATCCAATCTCGTACTGCAACTGGATGTTGAGGGATTCAGGAGTTGACTAAAATGTTCCGTCCAGCGTTCAAGTCGTTCCTCTTTCGTCCGTAAGTTGACGCCAGTGCTTGAAAGTAATTTGGTCAACTGGGGACTCCAGTTTCGGCAAATCTGCTGTGATGCCCCAAAAACCTCCTTCAAGTTGCCTCTGTCCGCAAAGCTCTGCACTTCTTGGCCTTTGCGTTCAAGCCATGCCCGTTTGTCTGCACGTAAAGCTTTTCTGACTTCCTTACAGCAGTTTGTGAACTCTAACAACGCCACCGCGCTGCTGTGTTTCTTCAACTGTAGATCAGCTCGTTTTCGGATAAGTTCCCGAGAATCTGGAGAAATCCAAGGTTTGTTCACTCGCTTGTCCGGAAGGAGGCATTTCACTGCTGCTTGGTTCAGGGCTTTTCGAAAATTGTCCCAAGACTGCTCTGTATTCTCGAAATCGCCGCTCTTATCAAGATGTAACTTGACCTCCTGCGTGAATAAGTCACGCGTTGTTTCATCTTGCAGCTTTGCAGAACTTATTCTGGGCGTGAAACATGGCTTTTTAGACAAAAGTTTCATAGATACTTCCGCAATGACCAGTTCATGATCGGTAATTGTGGTTTTCCCTCTTCTGGTCCTCACATTAGTCAGACATCCTCTGTATCTCTCTGCAAACAGAATGTGATCCAGCATCTTTTTTCGACAACTCGGATCGGGAGGGTTGTAGGTGTACCGATGCACTTGTCGATGCTGGAACCATGTACCACCTACGAGCAATTTGTGTGAAGTGCAAAATGATAACAACTTTTCCGAGTTTTTATTTTCTTCACCCATTCCAAACGGGCCTCTGCAGCTCATGGTGTCATTCAACTGGTGTCCAGGCTCTGCATTGAGGTCACCGATGACACAAATACGCTCCCTATGTTTGAAGCTGGAAACTAGGTCTGAAGGTTGACTCCAAAACAAATCCTTCTCTTGGAGACTAGCTTCATTCGTAGGTGCGTAGCAGACAACAACAGCTAGATTGGATCTCCTCCGAGCCGCGAACTTGACGTAGCAAATACGTTCACTTAGAGCCACTTGTTCTACGATGCTGTTTATCAATGACTTCTTTACAGCAACGCCCACTCCTCCTTGTCTCGACTTTACACCAGACAACCACGAGTCAGACATGTAGAGCTTGTGGTCTCCGAGATCAATTTCTGGCTCCTGCAATCTCGTCTCCTGCACTCCCAGAATATCCAACTTGTATTGCGCCAGATCCATTTTCAAAGCCTCTAAAGATCCGGCTTGGGTCAGTGTTCTGACGTTTAAAGTTGCAATTCTGAGTTGGTTCCTCGGGAGATTCTTAGCACCCCTTACCCGGGACTCGGGGCCATGGTTGAATGTACTCATTGCTTCAGACAGGTAGAGCTTGTATTACTACTACTACTACTACTACTACTACTACTACTACTACTACTACTACTGCTGCTGCTACTACTACTACTACTACTACTACTACTACTACTACTACTACTACTACTACTACTACTACTACTACTACTACTACTACTACTACTACTACTACTACTACTACTACTACTACTACTACTACTACTACTACTACTACTACTATTACTACTACTACTACTACTACTACTACTACTACTACTACTACTACTGTTTGAACACTTAAATTCCATAAAAAAATAAAGGAACAATGGCAATAAGTACAAACAAGTTAACAGATTGCATATAGGTTTGAGCTCATTTGCGTTTATTTAATCCAGGAAATGCTGTTCGGCAAAACTGTTGAAGCGGGATTTAGACTCTCTTTTCGCTTTCTGTCGTAAGGTGATGTAGCTCATGTTGTTCCTTGAGCAATCTTCTTCAAGTTGGTCCAGCCACGTCTTGCGTTGACCCCCCGGAGCTCGTTTAGCATAACGATATTTTTCTGTCGGCTCCCAGGTGAAGGCTCGAAGCGCTAGACGATCGTCATTCATCCTCAGGACATGGCCAAACCATTTCAACCGTTTAATCAAGATCATTGCAGAAAGTGTCGACATACGTGATCTAGCCAGTACTTCTTCATTTGTCACCTTCTCCATATATGAAAAACATAGTATCCTTCGCAGACAGCTGGTGTGAAAGCTCTCAAGTTTCCCTTGCGTTGATTTATTCATGGTCCACGTTTTAGAGCTATATAAGACCACTGATAACACAAGTGCTCTGTATAACTTGCATTTGAGGGGAATACTAAGTTGTTTGCTCTTCCAAAGCTTCTCAAAGCTCGCAAATCGCTGTCTCCCTTCCGCCAGCTTGACACTGATTTCCTTTAGGTCACCATGTTGCAAGCTCACGAAAGAACCGAGATATTTGAAAGCTTCTACGTTTTCAAACTCCACTCCATCTCGATCGTGGACATTGTAGGAGAAAATGCGAGATCTTCCAGCCTTTTCTCTGCCGCAGTATCGTGACTCGTGAATTCGTCGGCCTTTCACAGTCGCGAATTTCCTACTGCACTTCTGACAGGTGAGGCTATCCTCTAGCCCAACAAACTTTGACGCGCTGTCTTTGACACTCTTCGAATTCTTAGACTTGCAGAATCTGGCTTCATGCACTTTGCAGCCTCTTGCAGTGTCGAAGCGACGTTTACAACCTGAACATACACACTCTCGTCATCAGAGACCGCAGATGATCTGTTACTCGCCGTAGACACTAGATCAGCAACCACTGACCTTTCGTCGCTGCTAACTGTCAAAAGCTCAGCCTCCGCTGAACTTTTCAATCTCAGCTTCTCACCAGCTAGTGTCTCGAAACAGCCCGCATTCTTCTTCTTGCCAACCAGCACCTCCCTGCCAATGAGTAGTCGGGATTGGTTTTCGGTCTCAATGAGAGTCCCATAACGGCCTTTGTGGTTTCCGGTAAGAACTTCCACGTTTTTTTGAGCAATGGGTACACTGGCTGCGGGTTTTTTGCATTTAACACCCATATTCTTTGTCTTCCCAACATTGATCATTAGGCCAACAGCCTCGGCTAAAGATTCAATTCTATGTAGATTTGCTTGAACTTCGGAATCAGAGACGCCCAATAGGGCAACATCATCGGCGAAGTCAAGATCAGCAACACAGCGTCCAATGTCGATTCCTCCTTGAACTGAACTAGCCAACACATAGTTTATCACAAGGCCAAAGAGAATAGGCGACCATACATCGCCCTGGCGAACACCAGTTTTTACGTCGAACAGCTGGCCCTTCTCGCCCTCTGCCTTGACGCAGCTCTTGACGCAACTTGGTAGAGCAGACTTTCGGTTGACTGCGTGGCTTATGTGCCACTACTTTGAATCGCACTTCGGCAATGACCATTTCGTGATCGGTGAGAGTGATCTTTCCCCTCCTTGTCCTAACGTTGTGCAAACAACTCCTGTGCCTCGAACCGAATAGGATATGATCTAACATCTTCTTTCGCATCTGTTGGTCAGGTGGGTTAAATGTATACCGGTGCACTAACCGGTGTCGAAACCAGGTTCCACCAATCAACAGGTCATGAGAGACACAAAAGGAAAACAATTTTTCTGAGTTATCATTCTCCTCGCCCATTCCAAAGGGGCCTCGGCAAGGCACGTTGACATCAGATTGTTGACAAGGTTCCGCATTGAAGCCTCCGACGAGGCAGACTCTCTCCCTTTGCTTGAAGCTGGATACCAAGCTGCTCAACTGATTCCAAAAATTGTCTTTCGCTAAGTCGTCAGCTTCATTTGTGGGCGCATAACACACAATCACAACAAGGTTAGCTCGTCTCTGAGCTGCAAACTTCACATAAGCCATTCGCTCACTAACAGCAACTTGCTCAATTATGCTACCAGCAAGTCTTTTCGACACTGCAATACCAACTCCTCCTTGTCTCGCTTTTGCAGTCGATAGCCAGGAGTCAGTGACGAAGAGCTTGTGGTCGCCAAGATCTATTTCCTGCTCCTCCAGTCTCGTTTCCTGCACTCCCAGAACGTCCAACTTGTACATCTTCAGGTCCATTTTCAGGCTTTCCAGTGAACCTGATTGAGCCAGTCCATTTCTGAGATTTCTATTCCACGGGAGATTCTTCGCACCCCTTACCCGGGACTCAGGGCCATTTGTGTTTGAACTCATTGCATTGGGTTTTAAGGCTAATATACAACTAGTCGCGCCACCAACTAGAGGACCCTTGCCTCGTTAGCTCGGTGGTACTATGCATCTGCCCTACGGGCAGCTGCTGCAGCACTTACCCCAGGGGACACCGCGGGGAGGGGAGGTTGGATTTTGCCCCCACTACTACTAATACTACTACTACTACTACTACTACTACTACTACTACTACTACTACTACTACTACTACTACTACTACTACTACTACTACTACTACTACTACTACTACTACTACTACTACTACTACTACTACTACTACTACTACTACTACTACTACTACTACTACTACTACTACTACTACTACTACTACTACTACTACTACTACTACTTCTATTACTACTACCACTACTACTACTACTACTACTACTACTACTACTACCACTACTACTACTACTACTACTACTACTACTACTACTACTACTTCTGCTACTACTACTACTGTTACTACTACTACTACTACTACTACTACTACTACTACTACTACTACTACTACTACTACTACTACTACTACTACTACTACTACTACTACTACTACTACTACTACTACTACTACTACTACTACTACTACTACTACTACTACTACTACTACTACTACTACTACTACTACTACTACTACTACTACTACTACTACTACTACTACTACTACTACTACTACTACTACTACTACTACTACTACTACTACTACTACTACTACTACTACTACTACTACTACTACTACTACTACTACTACTACTACTACTACTACTACTACTACTACTACTACTACTACTACTACTACTACTACTACTACTACCACTACCACTACCACTACTACTACTACTACTACTACTACTACTACTACTACTACTACTACTACTACTACTACTACTACTACTACTACTACTACTACTACTACTACTACTACTACTACTACTACTACTACTACTACTACTACTACTACTTCTATAAAAAAAATGCTATGTTTCTGTTTTTTTTATTTTCCCACGTTTCCCATTTTTTCCCCGCAATTTTTCCCGTTTTTCTTGATTTTTTCCCACTGAGATCTTAACTAATTTTCCGGGAATAACCGGAATGAGAAGTGAACGCAAGTTTCTCAGCGGGAAAAAGCGGGAAACGTACGCATATGCAAGTTTCACGCTGGGAATTGTGGTATTAGTAAGTATAAGCAAGATTTCCGGGAATCCCACTGGGATTTCCGGGAAACGATGCACCGGGATGGATCACAAGAGTAAGCATGTATCAGATCCTTTGCCTTACCCGACACTGAATTCTATAGGTAGTTTATTCTGTGTGTGTCAGTAATTGAAATGTTATTGTGAGCCATTGAGAAAAAATTATTTATCCACTCCTGATAGTGCATGGGGTTACCATTAAAATTTTGCAATTTTAATGGCGGCAATTTGATCGAGCATTTTAGGTCGACGGATGTTGGCTGAAGTTCACTATTGGTCATTGAGGGGACAAATTGTCCAGCTGTAGCAAACACTGGAGCCTGATGCTGCCTTACGCTTGAAGTTGGCAAGATGTTAGTTGGATAAAGATTAGATAGAGGGGGAGGTCGCAAGTGCGAAATTTCGTCGTTTGAATGACTTTGATTTACAGCGGGTTCAGCTGCCATGTTCTTGATGGGTAAAGGATATGATAAATAAGCGTTTGTGTTGTTTTGGCCAATATCCACCATACTGGTTTGAGTAGCCGGATTGAACGCGGATTGTTCGCTTCTTGAGCGGTTGTGGAATGCGTTGTAAGAAGTTGTAGATCGCTCTGCACTGACTAGATGTTTGCTAGCGCTGGGGTAGTAGATGGGTAAACAGGAGGCCTTTGAACTGCTAAACCCTTAATTGGGAAGCTGTTTGTCAAGGTTGTGTTTATTACAGGATCATTGGGACCGATGTTGAAAGAACTGACACGTTGCACAAAACTGTTTTCAGGCTTTTGAGGTTTGAGTTGAACATCTTGTTTTTTTGAAAAACAATAGCTCTGGACGTCCGAAACTACGTTTGCAGCTGTTGTTGGTTGTAGATTGTTTGTGAAACAATAATGCATAGGCTGAACGTAGTTTTGTTTAGATGAGTGAGGGTTTTGATCTATTGTCAAGTATTCAGGTCCATGATTAAGAGGCTTGTCAAAAATTGCTTTGCCATGGAATGGGTTTCCACATTCATCTTGAGGGGTTGGACGAGGTACCTTGACGTTTCGGAAACCTCTCTGACTTTCAGGGGTCAAAGATAAACTGAAACGGTTAACAAACTGCTTTTGTTTGGATTGAGAACCGCTGAATTCTAAATCCTTTGCCGCTGGAAAATTGGGTTCTTGGTTCAACTGATGATCCAAGTCTGACATGTTGAGAGGCGGCAAAATTAAGATTTCTTGCTGATGATTAGCATTGGGTTGTTCTAGGGTGTTTGATGCCATTGGATGATAATGACTAGCATGATGTGTTGAGTTGGAGTCAACAAACTGGTTTCTGTTCTGTTGATGGAAATTTTGTTGTTGATTTATCAAATGGCTAATAAGAGGATCCTGGATTTGCTGGTTGTTCAGGAACAGTGATGGCTTGACTGTTCTTGGAGGAATGGGCGCTGGATTAATGAAGACTGTTGTGTCGTTTGGTTGTGAACTGGCTGTTTGCTCGACAAATGTTTCTTCAGTGATAACATTACGTGTTGGTGTTGATCGTTCTGAATCCAGTCGTCGGCTGCTTAGGCGAGAGGGAATTGTGACGTCATCGCAAAGTCTTGTTGAGGACTGGCTTAATAGACCATCATCGTCCAATGTGTCAACTTCCAGTTCGGATTGCTGCAGTCTGGATGGTAAGGCTTTCTGTCTGTCGAGAATCGAAGTTGCTGTACTCTGGTGAGGCTTCGCCCTCAACACTGCTTCTGTCTTCTTGTCCAATTCTGTTTGCAGCGTTTTGGATCTGTTTATCAGTAGATATAATGATTGGAAGCTCTTTCTATTGTCTATTGCCTTCTGTAACATATCAAGCTGGCTTTTCAAAGAACTTTCCGTTGATTTAAACATGTTTACTGCAAACTGACACTCGTCGTTGTTCCTTTGCGACATCTTTGATCTCTGTTGTTGTTGTTGTTATGCTTGTCTTTCAGGTTAAAATTAAAACGGCTAAAAACCGGAGCGACGAGCTTTTGATGTCAAAATCTAATTTGGCTACTCAGCCAAAAAATTTCCTATAAAACTTCAGCGACGCAAATTTTTTCAAAAATCAAAAACAAGAATCCTAAGGTTGTGATGGTGCTAATTATAGTAGATTTTATATGCTAAAAAAGAAAAAAAACTCGTTCGGACGTTTATCGTCTTTTTTTTAACAGGACCTTATAACTGCTACGAATAGATTTTCTTTTTTTTTTGTTTTCAAATAGTTTTTTTTCGGACAATGACTGTAAACTTTATTTTGTGCTTTCTCCCTGAATATAAGCAAAAAACAATTAGTTCCACTTTTTTACTTTTAGGAGAAGCCCAAAAGGAGGTTGCTGAAAAAAAATTATATAATAATTTTTTTTTGCGGAGCGACTAGGCAACGAGGGTTACAAAAAAAACGTTGGTTGTTGAGTTGTCTCTATGTTGATTTAGGAAAACCCACTAAGGACTTTACTGTGTAGAACTGCTTGAGGTTCTTGAGAGATGTTTTGCTCTTCTTGAAATAATTGAAAACTTCTAAATGGGGTGACTACTGATACCAAAAAGTAAAGGCTTCTCATTTTACAATGGTGACTTCTGAAACCAGGAAAAATTATCGATTTCTTCTCGGTAATTACTGGAACCCTGCAAAATTTGTTCTTCTGATTGGTGACTACTGAGACCAGCAGGGGAATAGGGACTTCTTCTCGGTGACGTTTGTGACCTCGGACAAGGAAAAAATTAAACGGTTCTTAAAGTTAACAGAGGAAAACTTTTTGCGTTTTTGCTGAAGGCTATATTTTATATAAATCGTTTTGCAAATCTTTCGAAAAATCAGAACTTTTTTCTAGCTGGGAAGTTGTTTTATATGTTTTGCTTTCTTTATCAGAGGTGTTCTTGGGATTTTGTAATAAGAGTTTTCTATTTTTAAAGAAACCTGTTTCAAACTTTTTTCTGTAACTCTTATTGATTTCAGACTCCGAAAAAAATATATTCGAAAAGAAAAATTTTGAGACAATTTCAAAATCTTGCTCTAAAAATGAGTTGGACTGTTTGATTTACAATTTACGTTTTTTTATGTGCAGTTCGAAAATCGAAACCGTTTTTCTTTTCTTTTTTCGAAAGGCCTTTTTAAATTCTCTTTTTTTTTCTGAGGCTGACTAATATATCTACTAAATATCAATTTTTGGCAATTGCACGGTAAGTCAGAGGGCTAGCTTGAAAACTTGGTTTGCTTTTCAAGGCGATGTGTAGTCAGAAAATTAAACTATTTTTCTGAATTTTTTCTGATTTCAAAAAAGTTTTCTTGGCAATTCGCGTTATTGAGATCACAATTCGATGTATTGACCTAAATAGCTTTCTCACCAGTGTAAAATTAACTCACAGAACTAGCATAAGAGTTCAAAATGCAAATAGACAGGATATAAGGTCAGGAAATCAAAAGGAGTTTTTTTTTATTTTTCTGGCTTCAGAAAAAATTTTAAAAAATTCCTGATCATTCTTGTTTTTTTGATCCCAGTGTACTATATCGACTAAACCAATTTTCTGGCTACTGCAAAACTAATTTACAAAGACAGTTTAAGAGTTTTTTTGTGATTCAATAGGATATGGGGTCAGAAAATCAAAATGGGTTTTTTGATTTTTCTGATTTCAGAAAAAAATTTTCTGACAATTCTCGTTTTTGATGACCCAGTATACTATATCGACCCAAAATAGCTTTCTGGCTACTGCAAAACTAACTCACAAAGATAGTTTAAGAGTTTTTTTTGTGAATCAATAAGATATGGGGTCACAAAATCAAAATGGGTTTTTTGATTTTTCTGATGTCAGAAAAAATTTTCTGACAATTCTCGTTTTTGATGACTCAGTATTCTATATTGACCCAAAATAGCTTTCTGGCTACTGCAAAACAAACTCACAAAGATAGTTTAAGAGTTTATTTTGTGAATCAATAAGATATGGTGTCAGAAAATCAAAATGGGTCTTTTGAATTTACTGATTTCAGAAAAAATTTTCAAACATTTCTGATTTTTTTGAGATCACTGTGCAATACATCGACGAAAATGGGTTTCTAGCTACTTCAAAAGAAACTCACTGGGCTAGATTAACAGTTTATACTGTGAATCAGCAAGATATGTGGTCCGAAAATCAGAATGGGTTTTTTTGAATTTTCTGATTTCAGAAAAAATTTTCTAACCTTTCTTGCTTCTAAGACTCCAGTATGATATATCGACTAGAATGGCCTTCTCGCTATTTGAAAACTAGCTCAAAAAAATAGTTCGAACGCTTTTTTGGCATTTCATTGGAATATGCAATCAGAAAATCAAAATGGATTTTTTTGACTTTTCTGATTTTGCAACCGTTTTTCTGACTTTTGGCCTTTTTCTCATCAAATTTGTCTTTCAAAGTAGTTAAATTGCTTTTACTTGCTATTAGAATAATAAAACTAGTCAAAGTTTATCAATCGAGGTGGTATAGTAATAGAAAACAGGTTTTTGGGGGACAAATTTCAATTTTTTGGTGGCTTTTTGTCGAAAAATTTAGAGATTTTTGGCTTGATCTAACCGGGGAACAGGACATCAGAGGTGGCGTCTGAGACCTCGGGCGGACTTCTGCTGGTGACGTCTGAAACCAGTAAAAAAACTAGAACTTCTAGTAGGGGTGACGTCTGAAACCCAACTTCCAAAAAAATTGTCCTTGGTGACATCTGATTCCAGTAAAAAATCCATTCAGGAGATCATTGTCTGCTCTTGTCACAACCAAGTAATCGTTAGCGTCTGTAATTGTAACATCAGAAGGTTGAATGTCGGTTAGTTACCATTAATATGTAGTGAAAAACATATTTCTAGCATTGAAAAATTCAAATTCAGATGTTTTGTTTCCATGTTTTTGGTAACTGACAGTTAGCAATGTGGGACATAAAGTCAAGTTTTTTGCTGCAAATCATCTTAACTTCCGTATTTAGCCATCTTGAAGTTGCATCCGCAACAAAACTCTTTGAAAAATCTAAGTGCTTTTTGCCCAATTGTTTGTTGTTTTTTTCTTCTGATTGACAAAAGATCTGATAACCAAGCTGATCTTTGCAATATATATTTTTCTAACGTTGAAAAAAATTAGTTTAACCAGTGAATAGCAGCGACAATTGACATGAAGTACACTTTTAAAAATTGAAATTACTCTCTTTGTGTATTTAGAGATCTTCATCAAAATATATTATTTTTTGCCAACAAAGCTGCATGTGAATGGACTTATTGTTTCTGATAAGACTATCCAGGCTCTGAATTAAAAATTTCAGACCGCAGAGGCTCTGGATAGGACTGTGTTCATATTAGCCTGGCCACATCGCCACACAATCCACCCTTTATACCACCTCTTCAAATTGTGCAGTCTTTGGATGGGACCTTGATCAGAGAGCCTCTTGTCATGGATCAAGTTATGGTTGAAGTTTTGATCAAAACTTCCCAACCGTAGACTTCACGGTAGCCTCTGTCACGGGGCGTGATACAATCCCTGTGCGCGACTCAAGTCGGTCTGGTCTGATCAGAGCGGGCTTGGATCACGCACCTCAGACTGGGTTCTTGTCATCGCTGTATCTTTACACTTAAAATTCACAAAAAGTTAAAACCATATTCAAATATTTATCTTTATTTTAATCAGCATCAATTAGGTTAAAATAATTGAAAATATAAATGTCAACAGTGCTAAATTG
Organism: Convolutriloba macropyga; assembly: GCF_964194025.1. Lineage (NCBI taxonomy): Eukaryota > Metazoa > Xenacoelomorpha > Acoela > Convolutidae > Convolutriloba > Convolutriloba macropyga. Next base: position 41,158 of record NW_027451855.1, read on the forward strand.
CTATACAAAATTTTTCATAATTTTCATTCATAATTTTTATTTATAATTTTTAATCAAATTAAGTTAACATTTTAATGGTGGTATTTGAAATAAAAGTGGCTTCAGCAGTTGAAATCAGCAGTGACCTCAGTTCTCGGCAACCATTATTAGAACATGCATTTTAGTAGCCCAGTGACTTAATGCCCCAACACAATGGCGCCTGAGATCGAGGGATTACTATAAGGCCTCGAGCTACGATTAAAAACATTATTTTACTTTGTTATTAAGAAAATCAAAACCGTCAAAAGTTATTCATTTTAACCACCTCAATTAAAATGTAACTTAGTGGTTACCAAATCTCCCAGTTTTATTTTTTTGTCTCATCTAACATTTGAAAATATGGCACAGTGATGGAAACGAATGTGAGGCAAAAGCAATTTACATCGTGTAAGTGGTATTCTATGACTTAAGTACAATAACATAACTAACTAACGTTGGAACAGTTGCTCTCAAACGACTGACCCTAGTAAAAAAGTGACTGTTATCTATCAATATGTAGCAAGATTCTTGCAAGAATCTTGCATGGGAACCATATTTTGAGAAGATTCTTGCAAGACATCTGTCTATCTTGGAAATTTTTTTCAAAAACACAATTAATGGCCTTGACAGCCAGAACTCTAGTTTTATGAAGGAGAGTTAAAGTTCAAGCATTAACGTGCGCCAGCGTAAGTATTGCACAGCATCCCTTTTTATGTGAAAATCCGCAAAAAAATATCCGTAACCTCATGAGAAATGCGAACAAGTCACTGACAGGTTAGGGGTAAAAAGCTTCCTCCACAAATCAGTGAGGAAAATCTTTGATTGATCGTAGCACTGATTCCTCTGACTATATTATGAGCAATTGACGCGGACTACTCAACAGTGAAACAGGCGGTTATCGTGAAAGACTCTTGCAGGTATCTTGAAAGATAAACGGTATGTCAAAAATTCGTATTCTAGTATACCCCAGTCGAGACAATTTAAAAAACTTGCAAATCCGCTGATTTTTTTAAAAAATATCAGCGAAATTTGTCATCAAAATAATGAACTGAAGTAGGATAAAACTTTGTACACGTTTTTTCAATTCTATTCTTTCTGTCACACCCTGAAAACTTGAAAAATAAAAGGCTAACGTCGGGCGAATTGCTCGCAAACGACGGGCGAGTAGCTGATTTTGGTAGTAGCCAGCTGGAACTCGGGATGCTAGAATTAGGACGGGATTAAGGGGTGGGGGTAAAGTTGAGCGGAGTGGGGCGAGACGGGGTTTTAAGCGATAGGGGGTTATGGGAGAGCTGGACAAAAGGGTGGTCACAATCTTCTTTCTGGAGGGAATGGGGTTGGGTTGGGGGTTGTTTGGCCGACTGAGGAAGGTCAAACGTCTAAGTTCAAGAACTGCTTATCACACCTTCACAGTTTCTCCTCAAAACATTAGCGGTGAACTGCATACCTAGAGACTAGAAAGCCGTAACGTTTTAAGAGAGTACTTGGCAACTTAATGTCCTCTGATTGCTACCTGTTTATCCAGTTGTCTGTGACGAAAAGTCAAATGGGTCTGACGAAAAATTAGTCAAGCAAAACGTTGCTTAAAATAGGACGAAAGGGCTAATAACATAACTGAGCGATTGCTAGAAAATAGCTGCAATAGCTTCGTAGATCTGCAGTCTCAAATAGATAGTAAAAGAAACAGATCAAAAATTCAAAAAACAGAAATTCTTTTTATTAAAAACTGAGATTTTTCATTTTAATTGAGAACATTTTTAACTTTTTGCTGCTTCTATTGGCTGCTCTCAATTCACCCTCAATTGGAGTGACACACACTCATTTGATCCTATCTGTTTGAATTAAAGTGAAGAAAAGTCAATCAGATTGTGACAAAGTCATTTTTGAGAATGAGGAAAGTCACATGTGACCAAAAACTATGTCACGCGAGTGAACAAAACACTTGCTTCGCTGTGAGTGAAGAATGACGTTTTGCACTCATCTCAGGTGAAGTTGCATGACGGAATGAACAAAAAGCAGATTTGAAGTACTTGGGACGTCAAATGATGGTAACAATTATCTTAACGACGAAGCAAAAGCAAGCCCTGACCAACAATTCAACGAACTTTCATTGACTAAGCAAAAAATGCACTTCGAATGGACTACGAATGAATTGAAAAAAATCAATTTTGAAGAAAAAATCAGATAAAAAAATTGAAGAAAAAGAAAAAAATTATTTGACAAGATTCCGCATGTGAAGAAAAAACCAATAGCAAGAAAGCGATTTTTGTTCAGTCATCGTTTTCTCATTCTACTTCAGAGCGAGAAAACTAATCAGAGCAAAAACAATTACGCCGCGAAACCACGGGCTATGGGGTGGTTGCTGCGTGCCGATAACAATTAAAACGCCGCTGCTTGTTTCTTTGTTTCCTTGGTTGTTTACCGCGTTGCCAGGAATAAATAACACAATCCAAGAAATATGGCCGCTAGGCACATGCTAATAGCTGCCATCTCAATGAAAGCGTAGAGGTATATATTAAACACAGCCAGTTGGTCCTTCACCTTCCTTCGGTACATGTAGTCTAGTCCAGGGTATATGCAAGCGTAGGGGTCATCTGGAAGACAATTGCCCTCGAAGTAGAGGGTGAAATTGTCGATTATGAAGTCTAAAACAATTTTGAAACATTTTTTTTTCGTAGATGCATATTTTATTCGGAAAATCTCAGGCACACGCGCTACGTCGTTTCTGTGGGGTTGGGGGGGGGGGGGTACCGAACTCCTAGTGTAAATCAGTACTGGGCAACTGTAAATGCAAGTCACCATAATGGTGTTCGCGCAGAAAGGAGTACAAACGGGAGGTTAAGTTTAATGAAAACGTGGGTAATATTAAGCAAATATTTATAATAAGGTCATATGGGAGTAGTAACGTATACACCATGGAAGATCGGGGGGGTTGTCATCCCATGTAAGAGATAGGGTTGTCCTGAGGACAACCCTACCTTTTGCATTGGGAAGGACAACCCAACCCGATACATGCGCTATGACAACCCAACCTTTTGCATGGGATAGGACAACCCAACCTTTTACATTCAGGGACAACATAACTTTTACATGTAACAGCCGAAATATTATCCAAACATTTTACCCTTTTATTGAGGGAGACTTGACAAAGGGATTAAGGGGATTGGGTTACTGTCTAGAAATTACCATTTCTGAAATAGTGCGCGATGACAACAATTGCTACGGTGGATTTGGATAGGATTCATGAGATATACAAGAAAGTGAAAAAAGAATATTCGCAATACGGTGAAAGATTTTTGTATTTTTTAGCAACTTGCTTGTATTTGGATCCTGACCTCGATTTGGAAATTGCATTGAAATTGAGACCGTATGGTGGATTGATTGGGATTGACAATTCTTCGTTAGACGTTTATTTCAAAAATTTTAAAATTTTAAGACTACATGCAATTCTTCATGATGCTTGTGGTTTTGTGTATGAGTACAGTGAAAAGGGACCCGGTTATTCATACGTTTTACCCTGTCCAGTCACAAATGAATATGTGGGTCATGTGACTGGTATTGCTTTTTGTTTTTACTTAAAGACTTTCAAAAACCGTTTATTCAATCGATTGGAATGTTGACTGCAAGAGTGGTTGTTCTTGACTTTGAAGGCTTTCGAAGCAAAAAATCTGATTTTATTGTGAAAGAGCTAGCCATAACTTGCAATAACTACACGGATACAATTTCATTCTCACCTCCGCACTCATTCAATTCTCTTACTTTGAGTGAACAAAAATCTTATCAGTGGGTTTCAAAATACCTTCATGGTTTGGATTGGGAAAAGGGAGATTACCCATATTGCTATTTAAAACAAATTCTTCAAAGTGTAGTGCTTCGATTTCCTCTATCAGATTTTTATGCGAAAGGTGTAGAGAAAACTGATACGTTGCAAAAATTGCTTCAGAGGAAAGTTACAAACCTTGAGGATTTGTTATGCCCCAAAATTGAACATTTGAGTTTCTATCGGGAGACCCCAATTTGTGACTTGCATTCAACAACTTGCCCAAAACGACAGAAAAACAAACATTGTGCGAGGAAAAAGGCCCAATTGTTCTACTACTGGCTGATCCATGAACAACCGTCGATTAGAAAAGACAGCACCGTCTGTACTCCAAGTGAATTTGTCTCCAAATTTGATCGTTTACAGTTGCTTAACGGCTGAAAATCAATTGACTGTTACACTAGTCAAGGAGGAAAAAATTGACAGTCGGGGACAAACTGTATTGAGGAAACAGCAAGTTGTTTGCACAGGAGCCGAAATAGAATCCTTCAAAAAATATCTTTCACTCTTAGAATATTTTCAACTGTATCATGTCTATGAAAGAGAAAATGCAAAGAATGAATCTAACCCCTTTACCTATGCCCAAGCGGTCAGTTCCAGTGCAAGTGCCTCTGAACGATGACAATCTACCTAAGGAAATTAAGCAGCTTGTAGAACAAGGATGTGTGGATTCAGTTACGTATTACGGGATGGAGTATGGCATGAAAGCAAGCTACACAGTTGTTTACAAAAAAGAGGGCAAAAACTCTCATTATACAACTTATGAATTTTTTATAGTAGACTAACAATATTCATGTTGATTTTTAAATTTAATTATTTTGTTTGAATTCATTTTTGAAAAAACGTTTTCTCCATGAGTTCAACTGCGGATCAGTTAGATTCGGGAGGTGGCATAACCGATTTGGTTTTTGATGAGAATCAACAGGAAAGGAGATCTTGGAGATTTTGCAATTCAAGAGTACCACGATCAGAAGTTGTTTATTTCACTCAAATTTTCATTATAGTTTTTCTTATTGCAGTATCTCTTATCAAGTTGGTATTTTTTCAATTGGATTGCGAGGAGTCAACATTTGGTTTTCGCTCCTCTCTTGCACAGTCGGCTACGCATTTCCAAACCCAAAGCTATGAACAAAATTATTTCAACGAGCGATCGACTCTTTATGTGTCTGGTCCATCTTGCTGTGGAAAAACTGAGTTGATTTTCAAAATTTTACTTCAAAACACTTTTTCACCAAAATTTCAGTCCATTTTTTATTTCTATCAGCATGAACAACCAAAATTTGAGTCCTTAGAGAGAAAATTGAATATACAGTTTAAAAAATTTACAAGTTTTGAAATTATCTCAGAGTTAGAAGACTGTCGTCTTGTTTTTGATGATTCATGCGAAGAAATTTTTAACGATAAAGAGTTTTCAAAACTTGCGACTGCAGGTCGTCACAAAAATATAAGTGTTATTTACGTTAAGCACAATTTATTCCAACAAAGCAAGTGGTCGAGAACAATTGACTTGAATACAACACACATTATTTTATTCAAATCACCACGTGATACTCAACAAATTGGTTTAATTGGTCGACAGCTCAACAACACACAATTTCTTAAAGAAAGCTACGAGCTAGCTACCAAACAGCCTTTTGGTCATTTATTAATTGATTTAGACCCAAAGACGTCGGACGTTTTGCGATATTGCTCAAACATTGTGCCTCCAGGACCATCAATTTTCTACTTACCGTCTGCGAAAGCTGTAATAACAAATCTAACAAATGAAACAGAGAGAACTATGTATGCTGCGGCAAATGCTTCAGTCAAGCGACATCAACTTAAAAAAACTGATAAAGACAGCTTCTAAAAACTTTATTCGATTTCTCTGCGAGTGTTTTCTCAACGTAGTCAACGGTAATGTTGAAATTAATAAAAAACTAATCGAAAATCACGAAAAATCATTTCGAAAAATATTATCCAAACAAACAGGTTTGAGGGAAAGGAAAAGAATTCTTGGCAGAGAATCAGAACTGTTAAAAGCCGTTGGTCTTTCCTGTTATTTCTACTTGATGAAATCATAATGCAAACAGAAGAGTTCATTTTAATTCCAAAACGAATGTTTATTACAAAGCAACCCCAAAAGAGCGAAATTATTGAAAACCCACAATATAAAAACAAAGCTATTCAGTTATCACTTATGCAACGAAACAAGCTAAGGGAAGATATTTGCAACAACCAACCAAGAAAATTGATCAAGAGGCATTTTCAAGAATCTTGTTAGTTCTTCGACTTGAGCCTGATCTCGTCTCAAACACTTACGCCAAGCAAATATTGGAAAGCTATGAGAGCGAACAAGAATTTTTCCCAACGCAACAAAGTCCGCAAACAGGACGCGGTACTTCAAAACGAACCACAACAGAAAAAGAGAAAACAAACGAAACGACAAAGCAAAAAAAGGCCAATCAGAAAAAGTGGTCTCGTTTCGTCTTCTGAGAGAAAAACATTGGAACAACTGTACTCGAGAGGTCCTGCATCGTTTGGAAGCTCAAAGCGATTACAAAAACACAGCAAAATGTCATTAGCAAAAGTCAAGTCTTATTTAGATACCAAGCCGTCCTTCACAAAATACCGCTCGCATCGAATGCAATTTCCCAGACTAAAAGTGATTGTGAAAGATATCAATGAAATTTGGTCATTGGATTTAGCATATGTTGACAACCTTGCAAAATACAATCGCGATGTAAAGTACCTTTTGGTAGCAGTTGATTGTCTGTCACGGTACCTTAGAGTAGAGCCAATGAAGACAAAATATGCAACAGAAGCAGCTAATGCATTCAAAAAAATGGTCAAACATAAACAACCCGAGAAAGTATGGGTTGATGATGGAACAGAATTTCTCGGAGCTTTCAAAAGACTGTGCAACTCACGAGCAATTCATTTGTGTAGCACTTTTAGTGAAAAAAAGTCTGTTTTTGCCGAACGGAATATTCGTTCACTGAAAAATATCATTCATAGGTACCTTGAAGAAAAATGGACATATTCGTACATTGACAAATTAGAAGACTTTGTGAAAACAATAAATTCACGTGTTAATCGGATAACTAAGCTTGCACCAAACAAAGTTACAAAAAAGACGTACCACGGCTTGTGTCCTTGAGCGCTGAAACAACTGTTTCCCAAAAACCTCGTTTCTTTGTTGGAGATTTTTTCAGAATTGTCAAAAAAGACAAAGATTTCAGAAAGGGCTACAAACAATCGTTTACTGACAAAGTTTTTGAGATAACAGATATTCCGACATTATTTCCGCCATCATATTGCCTCATTGATGCAAACAAAGAACAAATAGACGGAAAATTTTATCAATCAGAATTGCAGCTTGTTGGTGTAAAGGAAAATGAGTAGAAATCGTTTTGACGATGAGTTCACTGTGCATGTTATTTCATCCGCTTCTATGCAAATATTTGGGTCAAATACTCTGGCCTCTTTTCGCAATTTTTTCAATGATGAAATTCAACTCTCTGGTGACTGGAGGGTGGCTCTTAGTGAAATAATTTTTCCGAAAAAAATTGAGCACGTCGTGAATGGAGATTTAATAGCATACAGTCTTAAGGGATACGAAGACTCGCAAAAAATTTCGTCTGATGCTATTGTCATTTCTCGGCCTTACAATGGAGAAAAACTGTCCTTCATGACTGGTAATTTTGACAATATTAATCAACTTCTGGGTACTATCAAGCGAACAGTTGGATTACCCAATTTTTCGTTTCGAGAAATCAAGAGTACTGGAAAATACGAAATAATTTTTGGTAAATATGAAGGAATCACGTTTCCTAGTGAGGAAATACCTAGCATTGTGGGCTTTACCGGAATTCCAGATGGACGCGGTGTACATATTGGTTACAAAATGGATTCAGTTACATCAAATAGATTAATGAAGAGTGATGAGACAAAAGCATACTTTGGAGAATTTCCTGCTGATCTTTGCACGGGAAAGCACCTAATATTCATTTACACAAACATTATTGAGTATCAGTATGTGGGTGACGCAAAAGCTCCGTTATTGCGTGTCATTGATTCAAAACAACGTCTGAAAAACGGTAGCGTGTGCGAACTTGAACCAACACATCGAATTGTTTTTTCAAATTTAGACTATAAAAAACTGTTATCAAACACTATACAATCAATTTCAATTGAGCTTCGCACTGAGACAGGACAATTGGTTCCTTTTTCGGGAACAGGTAAAGTTATTTTAACTTTACAATTCAAGAAGTTTTCTGACTAGTATGGATTCCTATTATGCTAATCAGGTAACATCATTGCCGCACTTCTCCGGACACTATAGACAAAGGGGAAGTGGGTTTGGGGCTTTAGCAGCGGGAATTGGACGCGTTGCTTTACCATTGGCTCGACGTTTTATTTTACCGGCTGCAAAACGTATCGGGAGAGAGCTTTTAAAACAGGGTGTTCCCGAACTTGTAGATGTAGTCTCAAAGAAAAAGTCACCAAAACAAGCCTTGAAAAACACAGTCTCAAACACTATCAAAAAACAAACAGGTGGACAAGCGCGACAACAACGACCAAGGAAACAAATTGGAAGCCGTTCAAACAAGTTAACAAAACAGCGTAAAACCTCGTTCATTTCAAAGTCAAGAGCTCCAAAAAGAAGTCGATCACATTTCTTTGCAAAGGTGAAAGATGATCGCTAATTTATTACCATCCGAGGCAACTCACAGTTCCCTCGATCTGTTCGAGAAACCATCCCTCTTAGTAACATTTGATGGAAGTTTTTGTCAAAAACTGGGCCCGGTGTATAGCCCCAATGGTCCAATGTTGGAATTTGAAGTTGCTGGCGATAGAAACAACTTTATTGATTTACAAAAAATATTCCTCGAAAAATATGTAAAATTGTTCAGTCGTCCGAAGCAAATTTAAAATATGACGGTACAGCTGCTGCAGATGTGACTAAAACTGACGCTCCCTACTTTTGCAATAATGTGCTGCATTCACTGTTCTCTGACTGCACAGTGTCAGCCAACGGACTAAAAATATCGAATGCAAATGGAAATTATGCTCACAAAAGTTTTATTGAGACTGAGTTTTCACACAACAAAGACGCAAAAAACACTTGGTTAGCTTGTCAAGGCTACTCGTATGAGGAAAATCCGGGAGCCTTATCAACTACCGAAGTAAATAGAAGAAAAGCTTTAGTCAGACAGTCAAATGAATGCACGTTTTACGGAAAGGTTGCAGTCGACTTTTTCACATGTGACAGGCATCTAATGAGTGGTGTAACTCTTCGGATTGCTTTTCGAAGATCAATTGATGACTTTGTTATTATGTCAGATGATGCCGCTAAGCATCATAAAGTGAAAATTGTCGAGGCAAATTTGTATGTGCGCAAGATGACTTTGAACGATGACGTCGTGTCGGCCATTGAAAAAACCTTGCTTTCCAGCCCGGCTTCCTATCCGTACCTTGAAACCCTAACAAAAACATTTTTGGCTTCTACTGGTCTGCACAGTTGGAAACAAGAAGACATATTTGCCAGGGAACCAATCCGAAGACTAGCTTTATGTCTGAACACAAACGAAGCTTTTCTCGGTAACAACAGACAGAATCCATTTCATTTCCGAAAATTTGATTTGGAACAGATTTATATCTATCGAAACGGAATGCCAGTCGCTGATAGTCCAATATCAACAAATGATGACAAACGGCTTTACTTCAATACAATATCAGACTTAGCCTATATTGACAATGGTCATGGCATAAGTTTGACGGACTACCCGAACCATTTTATTATGGTTTTTGACTTGACCAGTACTCAACAAGCTTCTCACGATTTTATTCATCCCGAGCTAACAAATTGCTCAATTTCGATCGAGCTGAAATTTTCGGCTGCCTTGCCCAACAATATTGAAATATTCATTGTTGGCGAAAAAGCTAGCACAATTTTTGTGGATTCTGCGCGCCGGGTTTCAAAAAATCACATTTTAACCAACTAATGGATGAAGATGACATCAATGACCTAATTCAAAAATGTAGAAAACTGAAATACAAATTTTATGGTGTATTCGCTGCAAACAACTTTCCCCAAAAATTCCCCAAAAACAGTTTTCTCATCGTAAATGCTTCGCCCTCGAACAACCCTGGTACACACTGGCTTCTTCTATGTAATCGAAACAAAAAAATTATTTTTGCGGACCCCTTGGGACAATCGATTATTGCCTATAGAGACTTATATCGCAGACTCTCTGACACTAATGCACAAATATGTCAATTTCTCGAACATCAACCAATTCAGAGTCAAAACTCAGAACTGTGTGGACTTTTTTGTATTTATATTGTGCATATTATATTTAGTAAAAGACAAATTGTAAAAATTAATGATGTTCAATTGCTTCGCTTTGCACTTCATATGATGTTTTAATATCTGTTGAATAAAAATTTTTTTTTTCAAAATTTTATTTTTTCTTCAAATACAAGACGAACAAATAGTAACTCAGAATCAATATCTAATTTTCCATAACCACTCACAAATATGTCCATAACTTTACAAAAAGCACCAGAATGAGGACCACTTAAAATGTTTTCAACTCGTTTTAAAGTTTCTGTACAAATTTGATCAGTTTGATTTTGTTCATGGCCGGTTTCTGCTGAGATGGTATTGTGGATTGTTTTCTGTGCGACTCCTGTAGTTTTTGTGGTTTGTGGTCGTCGTTTTTGTCGTCGTCAACATCTTTGCTGTGTTTGAAATTGGAAGACGCTTGTGAACCGTTGCTGGGTCAATTTTTTCTCCTGTTTTGTCATTGAAGTCAACGGCTAACTTCAACTTTGTAAATACTTCTCAATTCGTTTCCAGTTTTGAAGAATTTGAAAATAGGTGTTTGAAAGTTGTGAAAAGACAGGGGACAGCAAAAGATTTGTTTTGCTTTGTACAGCTAATATCAGTTGAACTAACAATCAAAAGGTGAAAATGGTTAGTTGCTATTTGGCAAAACTCAGACTCAAAGTGAGGACAAACTGCATAATTATTCAAACTCGTAATGTTTGTTGGCTTTTGATCAACAATTTTGAACCTAAATTGTTTCTGAAATTGTTTGAAATAACTTGGAGAACGTTCATACATTGCTTCCACCATCCTTGCTCTCGAGCTTAGGCCTTTTATTTGGTGGCGGTTTTGTTGAACAGTCTTTTGATGATTTTTCTTCTGATTCAAGGATCTTCTCTGCCGTATTGACCAAACTCCCAAATTCTTGCAGAGTTAACGAAATTCTCTGTTCAAACTCGTATTCTTCTGCTGCTTTTTTAAACAGTTTCAGAAACACATACGTTCCTGTCTTTTCATAAGTTTTCAGCGTTGCCCTTATTAAACGCTTATCAGTTTTGGAAATATCAATATAACAATCTCCAAATTCTGTATCTTTAGTGGAAGTGAAAGGCATAGTGTGCAACTTGTTTTTATCACTTTCAGGTACTCTAATGTGTAAAGATTCAAACTAATGGCGGCGGCAAGTTGGGATTAAACCAGTGTAGTCATTTTGTCTCATTAAATCCAGCTGACATGTGAATACAGAGTCAAGTACGCCTATGGCGTACTTGATTCTGTCTCTTGCATTCACATTGGATTGCATAATTAATTTCAGATGTGACCTTAGATAAGGTTTCCCTACTGAAATGGTTGGTCGTACCACAAAAACTGAAACAGATGTGACCCTAGGTGTGACGACCACAGGTTGATTTAGCGTGAACGTGCAGAAAATTCAAAACAGATGTTAACCTAGATAAGAATTGAAACCAATATCATTCAACTGGTTATAACGTTATAACACATGAAAATTAAAAACAGATGTGACCCTAGGTGTGACGACCACAGGTTGAATTTAGCGTGAACGTGCAGTATATTCAAAACAGATGTTAACCTAGATAAGAATTGAAACCAATATAATTCAAATGGTTATAACGTTATAACACATGAAAATTAAAAACAGATGTGACCCTAGGTGTGACGTGAATAAAACGTTGAATTTAGTGGGAACGTACAGTATTAGTAATTCAAAACAGTTGTTAACCTAGATAAGAAATGCAATGCAAAGTTAACTTGGTTTCTACGTTTTATTAATTAGAAATTAAAAACAAATGTGATCCTAGATAAGCGGTGTGTTAAAAACGTATTTGCACTACTAAAATTATTGCGTTCATTTCCTTTGGTTCTTCTTGCTAAACAGTCAGTCTCTACTTGAAACCTTTTGGTTCCTCTTGCTAAACAATTTCACTCTCTACTTGAAACTAGTGTTATATTTTGATCGTTATAATGTCTGTAAAAATTCTTTCTGAATCTGCAATTTCCTGAGAACGAACTCTTGTTTATCAGACATTGTACGAAAACTTTGTCGTCTTGATTCAACAGAAAAAAATTGGCGATGTTTGGACACTATACCAGCATTGTCTAATTCCAAAACTCTTTATCAATGCAATTGCAGCTCTACATAACAAAACGGAGCCTTCTGAGAGCAGCATTATTACTTCGGGTGGGTTATTGCCTCCCAAAACTACGCCTGCTTTCGAAAATCACGATGTTGATACCTTGACAGACGAAGTGCGGAGGATATTCTATCGCTACGATTGTGAGTGTGTTCCACTTTTTGAAAATCAACTCGGAGTTTATCGAGCATGCGACGAATTAGCAGATATGTGGGGACTCAAGTCTGCGCCCGATTCTCCCACCAGTCTCACAAGTGTGCCAGTGACGCCTGCAGTGGACCCTAGTCCTACAGTTACACCGACTCCTAGCCCATCCCTGTTTGCGGAAATCAGTAAAAGTTATCAAGAAAAGTTTTGCAACGGAAATCAAGATTTCGACTTGAACATTTTATCCGGGACAGGCTTTCATACCCCACAGCAATCGAATTCAGCCCTATTTGAAACGCCGGAAAGCGGTGAGACACCGCAAATTTGTGCTGCTCCTAAAAAACGAAGACCAGAAAGCAACCTGATGGTTATATTTGATATTTAAAACTAAAACTATAAATATATGCGTGCTTTAGATTGCTCAATAGTTGTGTATATGACATTCATTCAATTGGGTATGTGACATTTATTAAATTGTGTTGATTGCCTTTGTACAATTTTTGATATAGACTTAATTCACAATAAAGATCTTCAACCTTTTCATAAGGAATTGAACAAGTTCAAACATGTCACAAAAGAACACTGCACTTTGAGGAAATTGTATTTGGTTGAGCAAGGTCATTAAAAAAATAGATTTCTACCGCTCTTTAGTTATTAGACTTGTCTATTTAATGTTTTAAGGTTTGTTCAAATCGTAGTTCAAAAAATGAAATTTTTTGAAATATTTCAAAGAAATGAAGAATTTACGAAAACGATAAATAATAAGAGAAAGAACGATAATTAATCAGGAAACCGAAGAATACCTTTGATTCAATTAGGTTTGCAGTGAAAAGCTCTTGTTTGGAGGAAAAGTTTGCTAAGAAAACTTTGAATATTAAGAGCGAATCTAAAATTCAACAAAAAGTGGTTAACAACTGAAATTGTCATTCTGGTGATTTTGTGGTAAAACAAGGAGCTTTTGCCAGCATTGAAATTCCAGTGAGATTGGTTCAGTTTTTGTTCTTTTACTGTTTTCACTAAACAAAAGTTTAAAACTTTCAAACTTGTGTTCTTTGCATAAATATTTTGACCGTTTTTCTTGAAATCAAAAAAACTTTTTTTTTTGCTTTATATCAGCTGAAACTCATGATCATCCAAAACGAGAGTGACTTAGCGATGATTCCAATGAGTAGTGTGCTATTGATCGCTGTAAAAGGTACCATATTTCTATCAAAAACATGTCTTTTTTTCAACAATTTTTACAAAAATAACAAAATATTTTTTTGTAATGATCCGAAAGCAATGAAAAATTTATCTCAAATGAACGGGGATAGGCTCATACGATGGACAATTGTCCCCGCTATCAAAGATCTCAGAAGTTCCAGGTTAAAAAAGTTACTGCAACATGGTTTTTTTTGCATTTTTTCTTTTGTTATTTTAGTTAATCCCTCTTAATCCCTAAAAGTGAAAAAATGCCATTTTTTAACATGAAGGAGACATTTTTACCCTTACTAAACAGAAGTTTTTCTGTAATGGGAACTTGTTAGAGAGCTGATGAAATAACATACGTATAACGTTTTTCTTTAGTCTTGGAGAAAAAGCCTAATCCCCTTAATCCTTTTGATCAAAAAAATTGAAAAATTTAAAAAAAGTGATGTTTTCTTTCAATTGTTTACACAAAAGTTTCCTATAGGAACACTCCATCAACAAAGAGGTCCTCCTGTGCTTCTCAGTCATATTTGCCAACACATGAACCCCTGGTAAAGTCCTTTATTTAGAGGTTAAAGTCTTCTGAAAAAAGTCGGCTTTCGATGCAGTTTCAACTGATGTTTCCCGATAGCCTTGGTGACTCCAGGACTTGTTTTCTTGTATGATATACCTTAATATAGACCCTTAGTGTAGATGCCTTTATATGCTCCTTAGCATGCATGCTTCCGCGACATGTAACAAGAACTTTATCAATTTCGAAATTTTCAACTTTACTAAAGTTATTTTTAATTGTATATTAAAACAATAAAAATGGAAGGTACGTTCAATCTGCATGCTTTTTAAACCATTTTTTTGGTTGTTTAACTTCTGTCTCTGCTTTGACTGAGTGATAGTCATTTTTAAGTTTGAATTTGATTTTTGGCGCGCTTTCAAATTTACTTCAATTTGATTGGCTAATTTCAAATTCAAATTTGCGCGCGCAAACTTTCAAACTTTGCACAGCATAACAGTGAGCTCAGATTGAAATCAGCCATATTTGAGAACTCTTGCATTAAGAAACCGTTTGTTCAAAATTATCTTGAAAATGCCAGAAAAGTGTAACTTTTGTGACAACGTTTACCGCAACAAAAGTAACCGTGCTCGTCATGAACGCACTGTTCATGCTGACGAGAAAGGTATACCCGTATACCGCTGTTCAATTTGTCCAGTTACTCGCCGTCAATTATCTGAAATTCAAATTCACCTCTCTGACTGCCATGGTAGATTTACAAATCTTTGTCATTATTTTAATCTTGCTTTCAACGACAAAAACTCGTTTAACGAACACATCAGAAAACAACACGTGTTACCTGTTCTTGACAACTCGAGAGTTGTCAATCCAATTGTTCATCAACAGGGACAACAACAACAACAACGACAACAGCAGCAGCAACAACAACAACAACAACAACAACAACAACAACAACAACAACAACAACAACAACAACAACGAGGTACCCTCACAGAGTCAGCCTTTAGAAAGAGTCTCCAGTCTTATCGTATTGTAGATAGTAACAACACCGTTGGCGTTCTCGATTTCATGACTGCTCAGAGAGATGAAATCAGTGACATTATCGAACAAAAAACATTGAACGAAGGTCCACAAAAAGTTCAATTCAGTGCGAAACTATCACTTCATAAAGAAGCGCGCGACAACGGAGAAGCATCGGACATTGATATCTACGCCAATTCTGAAATGACACCTGTTCATCATCAATTGTCTGACGAAACGTTTTTTCACATGGTGGAAAAGATGCTCACTGTCCTCTTCGTATTCGCATCTAATGGAAGTGTTTGGATTCTTCAAAAAATTCTGTGGGTTGATTTAAAATTCGCTAAATTTTCGCCAATACGTGGTTCAACTTTCATTGAGCTGCCCCTCTGTCTTCGTAATCAACGCTTTTTATTGAATATACGCAACCATGATGATTTCCAATGTTTCAACTACTGCTTCACCGCTTGGTACCACGAACTGCACGGACCCAACTTAGCTGACCCTTCACGAGACATTAGAACACAATTGACTAACCCGGCTACATATAGGAAACCTGAGGCTACCAAACCCCGCGGTGAGTTTTCTATGCCAATGGGCTTTCACGATATTCATCAGTTCGAAATCATGAATGACGTGCAGGTCAACGTGTTTCAATTTTCAAAAGGAGACCTCCTTCCTATGTACGTCTCCAATAACGAGAACATTGCACCAACGATGGATCTTCTACTCCTGTTTAACGAAGATGTACATCATTATGTTCTGATCAATAACCTCATTAAACTGGTATGCACTGTGAAAGAAAAACAGTTCACAAACGATTTGCGTCTTTGCAGGAACTGTTTTGCTTTTTCCCACTCTGAAGAGCAACATCAAGTTCACGATGATGCATGTCGAAACCATGCACCAGCAACAATAAAGATGCCCGGCGATGATAAAAATTCTTTCCGGTTCAAAAATTTTAAGGCGCGATGGTTTGCTCCATTCACTATTTACCTCGACTTTGAGTCGTTTCTAATGCCAGTCTCATCTTGTCCAGCTAATCCGGACGCATCTTCAACTGAAGTTATCGAACAACACAAACCCTCCGATTTTGCTCTGACTTTGATTGAGAACGGTTTTTCAACACCAAAAGAATTCGTTATCGATAGCTCCGAAAACTGCATGACAAATTTTATTAAAAAACTACATGAGATGGCGCGAGAAGTAAACTATGCAAAGAGACAATTTCCAGTATATTTGGGACAACAAGTGCCAAATCGAAGTAGTACAATTGAGTGTTGGATTTGTGAAGAACCTTTCGGACCCGAAGATACGAAAGTGTTGGACCATTGCCACCACCGCGGAGATTTCCTTGGTTTTGCTCATGAAAAGTGCAACTGGATAAGACGCACAATCAATTTCACTCCCGTAATTGGTCACAACATCGCTAACTATGACCTTCACCAGGTATGCTTGGCACTTCGCGAAATTGAACCAACAACAACAATAAGCGTCATCCCATCTACAGATGAGAAGTACATATCGATGACGTTCGGTGTCCTAATCAAAACAGTCACGGGGAGAGATGGAGAAGTCAGAAAAATTTACGAATAGTTACGCTTCATCGATTCTTTCAAGTTTTTAACTTCATCCTTAGAAAAGTTAGTTGCTAACCTGCCCGCTTCGGCTTTCGCAATTTTCGATTCAATGTTCGATAGTGACCAGTCAGCTGATCCCCTATTCGTACATGACTGACCGCTCAAATTTCGCAGAAACAGAACTTCCTCCACTCGAGAAGTGGAAAAACAGCCTAGACAATGGAAAATTGCAAATAACAGAGGATGAACTGCAAAAAGCAAAAACTGTTTTTGATACTTTCCAATGTTGTAACCTTGAAGGATATCATAACTTATATCTGAAGTGCGATACACTCTTGCTTGCGTGCGTGTTTGAAGAGTTTCGGAGACTGTGTATGAACACATATGGACTGGACTGCGCACATCACTACAGTGCCTCAAACCTTGCTGGTGATGCATTTCTCAAAATTTGCCGGGCCAATATTCAATTGTTGACAAATAGGGAACATTTGGAAATTGTTGAAAATATGATTAGAGGAGGTCTCGCATCGGTGTACGATGAACGTTACTTCAAGGCGAACAACAAGTATATGGAGAATTACGACAGTGCGCTCGAGTCGACTTTTGGTTTCATGGTAGATGCCAACAACTTGTATGGTGGCGTCATGAGAACAGAGCATCTACCTGTTGGTGACTTTTTGCTGGTGGAAGTCCCACTCGAGCAGGTATTCAATACACCAACAGATTCTCCCATAGGTTACATCCTTGAAGTAGATTTGATGTACCCACACAATATACGAGACCTCCATCGTGATTTCCCTCTCGCGCCAACAAAGGAACTAGTACCCGATGAGTGGTTGAGCACTTACCAGAGAGAGTTGAAGTTCAATGTCAACATGCCGCGGTCATCTGTCCCCAAGTTACTACAAACCGTTACGGACAAAAAGCGGTACACGCTCCATTACCGGAATCTTCAACTTTATGTACAACTTGGTCTGGTTGTTGACAGAGTACATCGCGTGCTCCAATTCTCGCAAGAAAACTGGATGGAGCCCTATATCAGATTGAACACGGAAAGAAGACAGACCGCGCGGAACAAATTCGAAGAAAATTTGTTCAAACTTATGAACAATAGCGCTTATGGTAAAACCTGTGAATCAAAAAGAAGGAGAATGAAACTTACCTTAGCGCAGAATGCAGATCAAGTGCTCCAGAATGTCTCACGCTTTACCTTCAAGACATTCAAAATTTTCGGCGAAAATTTAGCTGCTATCACGCGCGAGCCAAAGAGAATCTTTTGGGATAAGCCAACAATTGTTGGCGCGACAATTCTAGAATTAGCTAAATTTCAAATGTATAGGTTTCACTATAATATAATGAAGCCGCATTTTGATTGTCGCCTGCTATATTCTGACACAGACAGTCTTTTATATAAAATTCGATCTGACGATTTCTACAAGGGATTAGCAGCAAAACCCAATATTTTGTCGGAGTTTGATTTTTCAAATTATCCTGAGGAGCATCAACTTTTCAACAACAACAACAAACTCGTCGTTCTCAAATACAAAGATGAATTCGCCGGAAAACTCATCCACGAATTTGTTTCGCTGAAGCCGAAGTTATATTCCATAACTTCAACAGGTAAAACATATTTATGTTCATTTATAACTTTTGTGTTATTATGGTTAGTCATTATCACACATACATCACACTAAACTTTAAGAGAAGCAAGCAAGCATTTCTTTGAAAAACTTTCTGAGGACAAATTGATAAAACTTCTCGCAACTTTTTTGTATTTAGATTCCCGAAAAATCTCTGCAAAAGGTGTTACCAGAGCTGCCAGGGAACAATTAACGCACCAGAAATACAAAGACGCTCTGTTCCTTTCATCCACACTACGAACACCGAACAACAGAATTGTGTCAGACCGTCACGTTCTACAGACTGTTTCAATTAATAAACTGTCCCTGAGTCCCTTCGATGACAAACGTTTCATTCTTGAGGGCGGTATAAAAACTTTGCCGTACGGTCATGCCGACGCAATTGAAGCCACTGATCTTGAAAGTGATCCAGAGTGGGATGCACCGACGCAAGATGAAATCGAGGATCTCTTTGGGGAAGAATGGGAAACGGATAATGAGTCGGACAGCACGCTCCCTGCTTCTACTGAAAGTTGGCAGCCACCCGATCCTGCCCTTGAAAGTTGGGAGCCATCTGATCCCGGATTCAACAGAATAATAAACGAATCGGACTTGGATAGTGACGATAATGTCGATTTTGAGGCAGTAATTGACGAAGAATCTCCAATCAATTGTCCATTCATAGATTATGAAGCTGTTGAATCTGAGGACGGAAGAGAAATAACCGATTCGGAGGAGGAAGAAGCAATACCACCGCGTAAAAGGGGTCGACGCACATAAAAAACAGCAATTTTCAGCCTTATTTTTACGTCTGTAATTGTTAAGATTGTGTTTTATGATTTATATTTCAATTAAAACTGTTTAACCTACTCTATTTTATCCCCATTTGTATATATTTTCCCTATGACACTTCAAAAAATTTAAGTATTTGCATTTTTTCGTTCATTTCATGCTAATTTTGTTGTAATTTTTCGTTAAAAATGGCTCCATTTTTGTTCAAAACCCATTTCAAAACTCTAACCTACCCTTGCTTAACACTGGTTTCATTAACAACGCGTTTTGTCGTGATTTGTAACCTTTTGATTGTACAGATTTTGTGTTCAGTTTTGGTTCAATTTCTCAACCCAAGTTTGTGTTGTTTAGCTAAATTTCAATTGCTAGATTTGAGCAAATTGCGTGGTTTGGTTCTACAGTAAATTCACAGTTTATATCCAGTCTTTCTGATAAGTCTAAATATTTCACTCTTTGATAAGAATAAATAATTCCCTCAAAGGAGGGGGGAAATGTTTGGATAATAATTCGGCATAAACCGAATAATTCCTTCAAAAGCGGGAAATGGAGGGGGAATAGGTTTGGATAATAATTCGGCCGGAAGGGAGCTGTCCCTGCATGTAAAAGGTTGGGTTGTCCTATCCCATGCAAAAGGTTGGGTTGTCATAGCGCATGTATCGGGTTGGGTTGTCCTTCCCAATGCAAAAGGTAGGGTTGTCCTCAGGACAACCCTATCTCTTACATGGGATGACAACCCCCCCCCCGATCTTCCATGGTGTATACGTTACTACTTATGGGACACCTTGTACAATTTTACATCTATTAACTGGTGAGATCTATTTTGCTAAGATCCGTACCGACCAAAACTTTCCCGGGGTGAATAGAATTAGTTGGATAACCCGGGGTGGTTTATAAATTCGAGATATCAAACATAAACCGACTAATGTCAGAAGAATTTCTCTCGAACGACACAATCATATGCACTGCCGACTGAACAACGCAAAATGGTCAAGCGACGAATTTGCATTAAGAAAAGATCAAAGCGTTTACAATAATTGCTATGAACTTCGTTCAAGAGCAGTTAATCAGGGTTCATTAACTAACTGTGGACAGCGAACACGTTCAGATCATTCTGAGCAACCAGGTATCGAGTGTCGATCCAAAGTGGGTACATTCCATCAGGGGCTTGTTTCGGGATTGAATTACTCAAGTTGCTGATTATGTTGTTCAGACAAGGTGTGTTCTTTCTGTGTGCGTTGTCACAATTCACGAGACTGTGGTTTGCAATGTATAAAAGAAGAATTAACAGTATTATAAGTGAATGCCGCATGATATTATCTGTGAAGACGCTGCTGAAAAACAAATCAGAACTGAGTCAGCACAGTTTCGACATGAAATTAGTCTGACCAGCGTTTCTTTTCTCTGTTCAGTATAATTTTCAAGCCCTAGTTTATATCGTCGTTTTTCAACGCAAAGAAATTGTTGGTATGGTCGGTATTTAAGCGTACGAAATATTTGGTATTTTTGGTTTTGAAAGGTAAGAAACCGTCTATATGTTTGTTTTTCAGCGTTAAAAAACGTCGGTTTCTGTTCCGATTTCAAAGACCAAGAGATCTTCGTTATGTTTAGTTAAGAAACGGTCCAAATGCGGCGGGGGGGGGGGGGGGGGGGGTATGATAGGTTTCTTAGATTCGGTATTCTCGGTTTTAAAGCGTTAGAAATTGTAGGAATATTTGGTTTGAAAACGTAGGAAATCGTGGATATAATTGGTTTTTTTTTATGTATTCGATTTATAAGCGTTTTTGATTTTGGTTTAAAAAAACAGATTCATTCTGTTTTGCGCCCCCCACCCCCGCAGTTTTATTTATGCCTACCCCCCCCCCCCCCCGTTACAATTATATGTTGTTATATAGCATGTTAATATGTAAAAAAAAATAGCACGTGCGCCTGGGGGCGTAAAAGATATAAGCCCACTGAGCTTGTGGGAGGCATTGTCTCTACGGAGTCAGTTATGACAAAATCTAAAGTTAAATTAGTATCAATTCAGTTGTTGCATAGCTAAATGTTCATTGTTCCGACCCCTCTTGAAGGGGGAGGAACTATATACTCAACTGGGTTTTTTTTTGTTCAGTCAATTTTGGCCGATCGATATATTCATCGTAGAGAGTTGAGACTGGTATCATTAGAAAGCTTGTCCAGTGTAGAATATGGAATTAAAAAGATTTTTTTGATTTTCATTTTTGACAGGGAGATATCGAGGTTTAAACTTTCGAGAAAATAGATTGAATTCCGTTGATTTCATTCACCTTTTTTTCGGAATTTTTGACTAAAATTTCGCCAATTTTGATACAATTTAATAAACTTTATCAAGAAAAGGTTGTTGATTTTACGTTTAAAGACAAAATACATTGTCGGATATTTTCATTGAATTTTTAGTCACAAATTCCGGCTAAAGATTTCACAAAATTCAGATTTTTTCATCAAAAACAGCACGAAATAAGTTTCTTTAGTCCACTCTGATTAAATTTGCAGGAAGTGCACACCCAAACACCACTAACACAATCTTTGTACACTGAAAAAGGGGCTAATTCTACTTCAACTTTCGTTGAGAGTGCTCTGTAATCAAAACTTTGCCGTTTTTTGCTAACTTTATTCGTTGATTATCAAAAACGCAGCATTTACTTTTGATTTTTTAACAAACAAAATATCTATATCAAGGACATTCCAAACATTAAATATTCGTAATGAACAATCAACATTGGCAGAACTAGTTCTGTACCAATCTTGGACCGTTACAATCCAAAACAAATTCGGATTGTCATCAGTCGGTTTTTATTAAAAAAAAATTCGATCTTTTTTAAATTAACTAAATAACAGAACATTTCAAATCAAAGCTCACTAGTGATAGTCCTCTTGGCTTCCTAATAAGCTCGAAATTAATTTATTTAGTTGATGGCTTGAAAGCTTGTGGTCGTTTTGACTTTCAAAATATTTGATTTTTAAATTAAAAATGGCTTATTGAACTTTGCCTCCATTTTTCTATTACTTTGGTCAACTTGTGGCTTAGTGTTAGCAATCAAAGAGTGCTCCTTCTTTCTGCTGAATTCAAAATTAGTCTTTATTGCGGTTTTACGCCTTAAGTTATGATGTTCTGGCTTTGATACTACTTGATGTCACAAATTTTTTTTGTAATTTTTAGGTATTTTCCCATTTTTCATGTTTTCTAATATTGTCAAATTATCACAATATTGTCAGTTCATATATCAAACTTTTCGAGTTCAAAATGACGCACAATTGATAATATTTAAATCCTTAAAGATATAGATTGTTGTTTTTTTTACCGCTTCGACAATACTTTCTCGAAGAATTTAATTGAATTTTTTAATTTTGTCTTTAACTGTCGTTTTTACTTTGTCTTTTTAGTCGTATTTAATTTTCTGCACAATGACCCGGTTTGATTGGCTTTTCCTGGAAGAGAAGATGAGGCAACGTTTTGATATTAGAAGATAGATAATTGCTTTGATGACTTTGAAAACAATTGTTTTCCAAAATGAAAAAAAAAATTATTTCAACATCGCAATTTTGTTCTTTTTATTGT
This sequence comes from Convolutriloba macropyga, assembly GCF_964194025.1. Lineage (NCBI taxonomy): Eukaryota > Metazoa > Xenacoelomorpha > Acoela > Convolutidae > Convolutriloba > Convolutriloba macropyga. The sequence continues at coordinate 63,896 of NW_027451855.1, forward strand.
CTGTTTGTTACCTGGTCTCGTTAATTTAAGTTTTAAGATGACATTATTTTTGTCAAAGGAATGTGTCAAAAGGAATTGGCGTCACAATATCTAATGTTTTTAAAGAATTCGTTATGAATACTGGCTTTGACACGGGTTTTTCACAAAAAAAGTAAACCAATTTTCAATTTGTCATATTTGACGTTCTTTCTGTAGACGTAAGACATGTTCTGGATAATTGCAGGCCCCGAGAACTTCCTTTGGAAGGGTAAATGAACCTATTCAAATTTTGATTTTGTAATTAAGGGCTTTCATGTCCTTGGAAATCAGTTTTTTTCGATAAAAACAAGTTTTACATAATCTTGCTTTTTTCTTTTTGGTCTAATTGTTACCTAGTTTCATTAACGAGAGGTCACATAATACATTTCAAGGGAAGGTGTAAAAGTGGATTGGTGTCACAGAATCTAATATTTAAGAGAATTTGTTATGATTCTACTGGCTTCCACACGGGTTTTTCACAAAAAAAAAGAAAATGAAATTTTGATTTTTGTCATACTTGACGTTGTTTTTGTAGACGTAAGACATATTCAGGATAATTGCAGGTTTCATGGGCTTCCTTTGGATTAACGGACGAAGCTATTCAACTTCTTCATTTTGTAATTAATGGCTTTCATGGCTTTTTCTTTTTTATGTTGCTAATTTTCATTAATGAGCGGCCACATAATACATTATTGGTGTTTGATGAAGGTGCAGTCGAACATATTTTGGGGGCCAAAGTATGGCTTTACGGCTTCCAAGGCATTTTCTGGCAAGTTTTAATTGATTTTTAGTTTGTTGTCTATTTCTTGTTCTTTTTGTAACTGCATAAAAAATTGAAAAGCAAGAGTTCTTAATTCCCTTTTATAGAATCATTGGTAATTGTAAACCTATGGGATGTTTTAGTTGATTCCTAATGGTTTTAATTACTTTGAAATTAATTGTTTTTTTTAAAAAAAGTTCCGCGATTTTTCTATCTTTAAAGTTTCTGTTCTTTTTTGTCTAATTGTTACCAAGCTTTATTATGAACTGGTGAACAACCAATTTTTTCTAGTAAATAACAAGTTATTTTGTTTATTGTCAGTTTTATGTGACGCTATTTTGACTTTGTTATTAAGTTTTGTTTTTAAAACGGACATAAAGTTTTTGATGTAATTAATGTTTGTTGTTGTTATTTGATTTTGCCGTTCGTCTTCGCTCGCTTTCTTAATATCTGCATATCTCATCAATCTAATGCATCATTTTTTTCCACTGAGTTATTTGCTTTGGAGGCTATCTTTTCGTTCATACACCAGTTCTTTTGAAAAATACTTGAATTTTTTCTGTTTTTCCATCTGCTACTCATTTGGTAGACAATTATGCAAAAATTGTGGATGAGCGGGGTCGGAACCTTATGTGCGATCGCACATTACCGAGCCGCCTTGTTTGAAATTTATCTTCAACTTTTGAGAGTTTGCAGTTTTTCCCTCCTCCATTCTCATCGGCAGTGTTAAAAACTAACTACTATAGAAAAATTGAATCCGAGCAAACGACGAAAACCGCGCTGTAGAAATAGCTCTTACACATCTAACACAGCTAAGAGGTTATATGAAAAATATATCAAGATGATTTAAAAAACCAAATTTTGTGAGCAAACAATTTCTTGTTTTTGTTGTGGCATTTTTCTTCTGCTTTCTTATCCAGGCTGGGGTGGAGTTAACACAAGTATGCTGATCAGAATTTTAAAATTTTTTATGCTGGTAAAAATGTATAATATTGGTATCAAAAATTTACCATTCTAGGTGACCAATGCTGGTCATTGTATAAATTTAAAGACAATATTAGGGAGCATTTTTTTATCTCTTGTGGTAAAACAGAGCAAAATGTTTTTAAGTTTGAAGTCCGTAAATGAAAAAGTTGACATTGACAGAAAGAATTCCATTGCCCAGTGTAAAAAAAATCGATACTTCTCATTCAAGAATAATTATGAAACAAATCGATAACTGTGCTCAGCGTTAAAAATTTCTTATCAGTTGAAGAGTTAAAATCAGAAGAAAAAAAGAGTTTTCTCAGAAGCTTAAATGTGTATAGTGGTGTATAGTCTTTCCATTTTTGAAAAGTTCTGATCCTCTAATAAAATGAAAGTAATGAATTCTTCATTGAATATTGGCTGAGATAGTTTTGCTTGAGAGGCAAATATCTGCTGATTATGCTATGAACCGAACTCGGGATAGTTTCGATAAAAATTCTGAAAATTATATCGTCAATTTCAATTTTATGAGAGCAAATATTTGAAACTTTTTAGTGAAAAATGAATGCTTTCTACTGTAATACGAAAAGACACGCAGTAACACTTGATTGTGCACTAATCCTCAGATTCAATATGATGGCAGTTGTAAACAAAGGGTGCATGAGGAAAGAGGTTCCTACCAAAAATTGTTATTCAGCATATCTGTTAAAATATAAGCTTCGCATCTTTTATAATTTTGACATTCCAAACGGCATTTTTGGCCCACAGGTAAACTTTGGCTAATTAACAAATAAAATGTTTGGCGAGTGAAGCTTGAAAATTGTCTCCCGCCTAAGCTGAAGGAAAATGGAGCATAAAATAAAGCGTCTCTGCAAAAAAATTGATGAGATGTTATATAACAGCCCTCCATAATTATCGTGGTCAGAAAAATATTATATGAGAAAGCATTGATCAAACCTAGGAAAGAATTTGCCTGGGCAGAGATTCCTAAAAGCTATGAAAAAAAAATTAAATAAAAATGTTTTATTGCATCTTCTAACCGTGGTTGCTTATGCTGGCCCTGACTACTACGATTTATTATGAATATATGTAAGAATTGCGCTGACACTATGAATAAACATGCTTGAAATGGCCGAGAAAGAGATATGAGGAGATTTCTTTGAAGTCATTTAATTATATATCCGTTTTTTTTATTTATCTCAAAACATTGTAAAAGTCAAATACT
>NW_027451856.1:0-21030 GCF_964194025.1 Convolutriloba macropyga
GAGTTAGCTTGAGTTAGCTTGAGTTAGCTTGAGTTAGCTTGAATTAGCTTGAGTTAGCTTGAGTTAGCTTTAGCTAGCTTGGGTTAGCTTGAGCTAGCTTGAGTTAGCTCGGGTTAGCTTGAGTTAGCTTGAGTTAGCTTTAGCTAGCTTGAGTTAGCTTGAGTTAGCTTGAGTTAGCTTGAGTAGCTTTAGCTAGCTTGAGTTAGCTTGAACTAGCTTGAGTTAGCTTGAGCTAGCTTGAGTTAGCTTGAGTTAGCTTGAGTTAGCTTTAGCTAGCTTGAGTTAGCTTGAACTAGCTTTAGTTAGCTTGAGTTAGCTTGAGTTAGCTTTAGCTAGCTTGGGTTAGCTTGAGCTAGCTTGAGTTAGCTCGGGTTAGCTTGAGTTAGCTTGAGTTAGCTTTAGCTAGCTTGAGTTAGCTTGAGTTAGCTTGAGTTAGCTTGAGTTAGCTTTAGCTAGCTTGAGTTAGCTTGAACTAGCTTGAGTTAGCTTGAGCTAGCTTGAGTTAGCTTGAGTTAGCTTGAGTTAGCTTTAGCTAGCTTGAGTTAGCTTGAACTAGCTTTAGTTAGCTTGAGTTAGCTTGAGTTAGCTTGAGTTAGCTTGAGTTAGCTTGTCTTAGCTTTAGCTAGCTTGAGTTAGCTTGAACTAGCTTTAGCTACCTTGAGTTAGCTTGAGTTAGCTCGGGTTAGCTTGAGTTAGCTTGAGTTAGCTTGAGTTAGCTTTAGCTAGCTTGAGTTAGCTTGAGTTAGCTTGAGTTAGCTTGAGTTAGCTTGAGTTAGCTTGAGTTAGCTTGAGTTAGCTTGTCTTAGCTTTAGCTAGCTTGAGTTAGCTTGAACTAGCTTTAGCTACCTTGAGTTAGCTTGAGTTAGCTCGGGTTAGCTTGAGTTAGCTTGAGTTAGCTTGAGTTAGCTTTAGCTAGCTTGAGTTAGCTTGAGTTAGCTTGAGTTAGCTTGAGTTAGCTTGAATTAGCTTGAGTTAGCTTGAGTTAGCTTTAGCTAGCTTGGGTTAGCTTGAGCTAGCTTGAGTTAGCTCGGGTTAGCTTGAGTTAGCTTGAGTTAGCTTTAGCTAGCTTGAGTTAGCTTGAGTTAGCTTGAGTTAGCTTGAGTTAGCTTTAGCTAGCTTGAGTTAGCTTGAACTAGCTTGAGTTAGCTTGAGCTAGCTTGAGTTAGCTTGAGTTAGCTTGAGTTAGCTTTAGCTAGCTTGAGTTAGCTTGAACTAGCTTGAGTTAGCTTGAGTTAGCTTGAGTTAGCTTGTCTTAGCTTTAGCTAGCTTGAGCTAGCTTGAACTAGCTTTAGCTACCTTGAGTTAGCTTGAGTTAGCTCGGGTTAGCTTGAGTTAGCTTGAGTTAGCTTGAGTTAGCTTTAGCTAGCTTGAGTTAGCTTGAGTTAGCTTGAGTTAGCTTGAACTAGCTTGAGTTAGCTTGAGTTAGCTTGAGTTAGCTTGAGTTAGCTTGAGTTAGCTTGTCTTAGCTTTAGCTAGCTTGAGTTAGCTTGAACTAGCTTTAGCTACCTTGAGTTAGCTTGAGTTAGCTCGGGTTAGCTTGAGTTAGCTTGAGTTAGCTTGAGTTAGCTTTAGCTAGCTTGAGTTAGCTTGAGTTAGCTTGAGTTAGCTTGAGTTAGCTTGAATTAGCTTGAGTTAGCTTGAGTTAGCTTTAGCTAGCTTGGGTTAGCTTGAGCTAGCTTGAGTTAGCTCGGGTTAGCTTGAGTTAGCTTGAGTTAGCTTTAGCTAGCTTGAGTTAGCTTGAGTTAGCTTGAGGTTAGCTTGAGTTAGCTTTAGCTAGCTTGAGTTAGCTTGAACTAGCTTGAGTTAGCTTGAGCTAGCTTGAGTTAGCTTGAGTTAGCTTGAGTTAGCTTTTGCTAGCTTGAGTTAGCTTGAACTAGCTTGAGTTAGCTTGAGCTAGCTTGAGTTAGCTTGAGTTAGCTTGAGTTAGCTTTAGCTAGCTTGAGTTAGCTTGAACTAGCTTGAGTTAGCTTGAGTTAGCTTGAGTTAGCTTGAGTTAGCTTGTCTTAGCTTTAGCTAGCTTGAGCTAGCTTGAACTAGCTTTAGCTACCTTGAGTTAGCTTGAGTTAGCTCGGGTTAGCTTGAGTTAGCTTGAGTTAGCTTGAGTTAGCTTGAGCTAGCTTGAGTTAGCTTGAGTTAGCTTGAGTTAGCTTTAGCTAGCTTGAGTTAGCTTGAACTAGCTTGAGTTAGCTTGAGCTAGCTTGAGTTAGCTTGAGTTAGCTTGAGTTAGCTTTAGCTAGCTTGAGTTAGCTTGAACTAGCTTGAGTTAGCTTGAGTTAGCTTGAGTTAGCTTGAGTTAGCTTGTCTTAGCTTTAGCTAGCTTGAGCTAGCTTGAACTAGCTTTAGCTACCTTGAGTTAGCTTGAGTTAGCTCGGGTTAGCTTGAGTTAGCTTGAGTTAGCTTGAGTTAGCTTTAGCTAGCTTGAGTTAGCTTGAGTTAGCTTGAGTTAGCTTGAACTAGCTTGAGTTAGCTTGAGTTAGCTTGAGTTAGCTTGAGTTAGCTTGAGTTAGCTTGAGTTAGCTTGTCTTAGCTTTAGCTAGCTTGAGTTAGCTTGAACTAGCTTTAGCTACCTTGAGTTAGCTTGAGTTAGCTCGGGTTAGCTTGAGTTAGCTTGAGTTAGCTTGAGTTAGCTTTAGCTAGCTTGAGTTAGCTTGAGTTAGCTTGAGTTAGCTTGAGTTAGCTTGAATTAGCTTGAGTTAGCTTGAGTTAGCTTTAGCTAGCTTGGGTTAGCTTGAGCTAGCTTGAGTTAGCTCGGGTTAGCTTGAGTTAGCTTGAGTTAGCTTTAGCTAGCTTGAGTTAGCTTGAGTTAGCTTGAGTTAGCTTGAGTTAGCTTTAGCTAGCTTGAGTTAGCTTGAACTAGCTTGAGTTAGCTTGAGCTAGCTTGAGTTAGCTTGAGTTAGCTTGAGTTAGCTTTAGCTAGCTTGAGTTAGCTTGAACTAGCTTTAGTTAGCTTGAGTTAGCTTGAGTTAGCTTGAGTTAGCTTGAGTTAGCTTGTCTTAGCTTTAGCTAGCTTGAGTTAGCTTGAACTAGCTTTAGCTACCTTGAGTTAGCTTGAGTTAGCTCGGGTTAGCTTGAGTTAGCTTGAGTTAGCTTGAGTTAGCTTTAGCTAGCTTGAGTTAGCTTGAGTTAGCTTGAGTTAGCTTGAGTTAGCTTGAGTTAGCTTGAGTTAGCTTGTCTTAGCTTTAGCTAGCTTGAGTTAGCTTGAACTAGCTTTAGCTACCTTGAGTTAGCTTGAGTTAGCTCGGGTTAGCTTGAGTTAGCTTGAGTTAGCTTGAGTTAGCTTTAGCTAGCTTGAGTTAGCTTGAGTTAGCTTGAGTTAGCTTGAGTTAGCTTGAATTAGCTTGAGTTAGCTTGAGTTAGCTTTAGCTAGCTTGGGTTAGCTTGAGCTAGCTTGAGTTAGCTCGGGTTAGCTTGAGTTAGCTTGAGTTAGCTTTAGCTAGCTTGAGTTAGCTTGAGTTAGCTTGAGTTAGCTTGAGTTAGCTTTAGCTAGCTTGAGTTAGCTTGAACTAGCTTGAGTTAGCTTGAGCTAGCTTGAGTTAGCTTGAGTTAGCTTGAGTTAGCTTTAGCTAGCTTGAGTTAGCTTGAACTAGCTTGAGTTAGCTTGAGTTAGCTTGAGTTAGCTTGAGTTAGCTTGAGTTAGCTTGTCTTAGCTTTAGCTAGCTTGAGTTAGCTTGAACTAGCTTTAGCTACCTTGAGTTAGCTTGAGTTAGCTCGGGTTAGCTTGAGTTAGCTTGAGTTAGCTTGAGTTAGCTTTAGCTAGCTTGAGTTAGCTTGAGTTAGCTTGAGTTAGCTTGAACTAGCTTGAGTTAGCTTGAGTTAGCTTGAGTTAGCTTGAGTTAGCTTGAGTTAGCTTGTCTTAGCTTTAGCTAGCTTGAGTTAGCTTGAACTAGCTTTAGCTACCTTCAGTTAGCTTGAGTTAGCTCGGGTTAGCTTGAGTTAGCTTGAGTTAGCTTGAGTTAGCTTTAGCTAGCTTGAGTTAGCTTGAGTTAGCTTGAGTTAGCTTGAGTTAGCTTGAATTAGCTTGAGTTAGCTTGAGTTAGCTTTAGCTAGCTTGGGTTAGCTTGAGCTAGCTTGAGTTAGCTCGGGTTAGCTTGAGTTAGCTTGAGTTAGCTTTAGCTAGCTTGAGTTAGCTTGAGTTAGCTTGAGTTAGCTTGAGTTAGCTTTAGCTAGCTTGAGTTAGCTTGAGCTAGCTGAGTTAGCTTGAGTTAGCTAGCTTGAGCTTGAGCTAGCTAGCTAGCTTGAGCTTGAGCTAGCTAGCTCGCTTGAGCTTGAGCTTGAGCTAGCTAGCTTGAGCTTGAGCTAGCTAGCTAGCTTGAGCTTGAGCTTGAGCTAGCTGGCTTGAGCTTGAGCTAGCTAGCTTGAGCTTGAGCTAGCTAGCTAGCTAGCTTGAGCTTGAGCTTGAGCTAGCTAGCTAGCTTGAGCTAGCTATCTAGCTTGAGCTTGAGCTAGCTAGCTAGCTTGAGCTTGAGCTTGAGCTTGAGCTAGCTGGCTTGAGCTTGAGCTAGCTAGCTTGAGCTTGAGCTAGCTAGCTAGCTTGAGCTTGAGCTTGAGCTAGCTGGCTTGAGCTTGAGCTAGCTAGCTTGAGCTTGAGCTAGCTAGCTAGCTTGAGCTTGAGCTTGAGCTAGCTAGCTAGCTAGCTTGAGCTTGAGCTTGAGCTTGAGCTAGCTAGCTTGAGCTTGAGCTAGCTAGCTAGCTTGAGCTTGAGCTTGAGCTAGCTAGCTTGAGCTTGAGCTTGAGCTAGCTAGCTTGAGCTTGAGCTTGAGCTAGCTAGCTTGAGCTTGAGCTTGAGCTAGCTAGCTTGAGCTTGAGCTTGAGCTAGCTAGCTAGCTAGCTTGAGCTTGAGCTAGCTAGCTTGAGCTTGAGCTAGCTAGCTAGCTTGAGATTGAGCTTGAGCTAGCTGGCTTGAGCTTGAGCTAGCTAGCTTGAGCTTGAGCTAGCTAGCTTGAGCTTGAGCTAGCTAGCTAGCTTGAACTTGAGCTAGCTAGCTAGCTTGAGCTTGAGCTTGAGCTAGCTAGCTAGCTTGAGCTTGAGCTTGAGCTAGCTGGCTTGAGCTTGAGCTAGCTAGCTTGAGCTTGAGCTAGCTAGCTTGAGCTTGAGCTAGCTAGCTAGCTTGAACTTGAGCTAGCTAGCTAGCTTGAGCTTGAGCTAGCTAGCTAGCTTGAGCTTGAGCTAGCTAGCTAGCTTGAGCTTGAGCTTGAGCTAGCTAGCTTGAGCTTGAGCTTGAGCTAGCTAGCTAGCTTGAGCTTGAGCTAGCTAGCTTGAGCTTGAGCTAGCTAGCTTGAGCTTGAGCTAGCTAGCTAGCTTGAGCTTGAGCTAGCTAGCTAGCTTGAACTTGAGCTAGCTAGCTAGCTTGAGCTTGAGCTAGCTAGCTAGCTTGAGCTAGCTAGCTAGCTTGAGCTTGAGCTTGAGCTAGCTAGCTTGAGCTTGAGCTAGCTAGCTAGCTTGAGCTTGAGCTAGCTAGCTAGCTTGAGCTTGAGCTAGCTAGCTAGCTTGAGCTTGAGCTTGAGCTAGCTAGCTTGAGCTTGAGCTTGAGCTAGCTAGCTAGCTTGAGCTTGAGCTAGCTAGCTTGAGCTTGAGCTAGCTAGCTTGAGCTTGAGCTAGCTAGCAAGCTTGTGCTTGAGCTAGCTAGCTAGCTTGAGCTTGAGCTTGAGCTAGCTAGCTTGAGCTTGAGCTAGCTAGCTTGAGCTTGAGCTAGCTAGCTTGAGCTTGAGCTAGCTAGCAAGCTTGTGCTTGAGCTAGCTAGCTAGCTTGAGCTTGAGCTTGAGCTAGCTGGCTTGAGCTTGAGCTAGCTAGCTTGAGCTTGAGCTAGCTAGCTTGAGCTTGACCTAGCTAGCTAGCTTGAACTTGAGCTAGCTAGCTAGCTTGAGCTTGAGCTAGCTAGCTAGCTTGAGCTTGAGCTAGCTAGCTAGCTTGAGCTTGAGCTTGAGCTAGCTAGCTTGAGCTTGAGCTTGAGCTAGCTAGCTAGCTTGAGCTTGAGCTAGCTAGCTTGAGCTTGAGCTAGCTAGCTTGAGCTTGAGCTAGCTAGCTAGCTTGAGCTTGAGCTAGCTAGCTAGCTTGAACTTGAGCTAGCTAGCTAGCTTGAGTTTGAGCTAGCTAGCTTGAGCTTGAGCTAGCTAGCTTGAGCTTGAGCTAGCTAGCTAGCTTGAACTTGAGCTAGCTAGCTAGCTTGAGCTTGAGCTAGCTAGCTAGCTTGAGCTTGAGCTAGCTAGCTAGCTTGAGCTTGAGCTTGAGCTAGCTAGCTTGAGCTTGAGCTTGAGCTAGCTAGCTAGCTTGAGCTTGAGCTAGCTAGCTTGAGCTTGAGCTAGCTAGCTTGAGCTTGAGCTAGCTAGCTAGCTTGAGCTTGAGCTAGCTAGCTAGCTTGAACTTGAGCTAGCTAGCTAGCTTGAGCTTGAGCTAGCTAGCTTGAGCTTGAGCTAGCTAGCTAGCTTGAGCTTGAGCTTGAGCTAGCTAGCTAGCTAGCTTGAGCTTGAGCTTGAGCTTGAGCTAGCTAGCTTGAGCTTGAGCTAGCTAGCTAGCTTGAGCTTGGGCTTGAGCTAGCTAGCTTGAGCTTGAGCTTGAGCTAGCTAGCTTGAGCTTGAGCTTGAGCTAGCTAGCTTGAGCTTGAGCTTGAGCTAGCTAGCTTGAGCTTGAGCTTGAGCTAGCTAGCTAGCTAGCTTGAGCTTGAGCTAGCTAGCTTGAGCTTGAGCTAGCTAGCTAGCTTGAGCTTGAGCTTGAGCTAGCTGGCTTGAGCTTGAGCTAGCTAGCTTGAGCTTGAGCTAGCTAGCTTGAGCTTGAGCTAGCTAGCTAGCTTGAACTTGAGCTAGCTAGCTAGCTTGAGCTTGAGCTTGAGCTTGAGCTAGCTAGCTAGCTTGAGCTTGAGCTTGAGCTAGCTGGCTTGAGCTTGAGCTAGCTAGCTTGAGCTTGAGCTAGCTAGCTTGAGCTTGAGCTAGCTAGCTAGCTTGAACTTGAGCTAGCTAGCTAGCTTGAGCTTGAGCTAGCTAGCTAGCTTGAGCTTGAGCTAGCTAGCTAGCTTGAGCTTGAGCTTGAGCTAGCTAGCTTGAGCTTGAGCTTGAGCTAGCTAGCTAGCTTGAGCTTGAGCTAGCTAGCTTGAGCTTGAGCTAGATAGCTTGAGCTTGAGCTAGCTAGCTAGCTTGAGCTTGAGCTAGCTAGCTAGCTTGAACTTGAGCTAGCTAGCTAGCTTGAGCTTGAGCTAGCTAGCTAGCTTGAGCTAGCTAGCTAGCTTGAGCTTGAGCTTGAGCTAGCTAGCTTGAGCTTGAGCTAGCTAGCTAGCTTGAGCTTGAGCTAGCTAGCTAGCTTGAGCTTGAGCTAGCTAGCTAGCTTGAGCTTGAGCTTGAGCTAGCTAGCTTGAGCTTGAGCTTGAGCTAGCTAGCTAGCTTGAGCTTGAGCTAGCTAGCTTGAGCTTGAGCTAGCTAGCTTGAGCTTGAGCTAGCTAGCAAGCTTGTGCTTGAGCTAGCTAGCTAGCTTGAGCTTGAGCTTGAGCTAGCTAGCTTGAGCTTGAGCTAGCTAGCTTGAGCTTGAGCTAGCTAGCTTGAGCTTGAGCTAGCTAGCAAGCTTGTGCTTGAGCTAGCTAGCTAGCTTGAGCTTGAGCTTGAGCTAGCTGGCTTGAGCTTGAGCTAGCTAGCTTGAGCTTGAGCTAGCTAGCTTGAGCTTGAGCTAGCTAGCTAGCTTGAACTTGAGCTAGCTAGCTAGCTTGAGCTTGAGCTAGCTAGCTAGCTTGAGCTTGAGCTAGCTAGCTAGCTTGAGCTTGAGCTTGAGCTAGCTAGCTTGAGCTTGAGCTTGAGCTAGCTAGCTAGCTTGAGCTTGAGCTAGCTAGCTTGAGCTTGAGCTAGCTAGCTTGAGCTTGAGCTAGCTAGCTAGCTTGAGCTTGAGCTAGCTAGCTAGCTTGAACTTGAGCTAGCTAGCTAGCTTGAGTTTGAGCTAGCTAGCTTGAGCTTGAGCTAGCTAGCTTGAGCTTGAGCTAGCTAGCTAGCTTGAACTTGAGCTAGCTAGCTAGCTTGAGCTTGAGCTAGCTAGCTAGCTTGAGCTTGAGCTAGCTAGCTAGCTTGAGCTTGAGCTTGAGCTAGCTAGCTTGAGCTTGAGCTTGAGCTAGCTAGCTAGCTTGAGCTTGAGCTAGCTAGCTTGAGCTTGAGCTAGCTAGCTTGAGCTTGAGCTAGCTAGCTAGCTTGAGCTTGAGCTAGCTAGCTAGCTTGAACTTGAGCTAGCTAGCTAGCTTGAGCTTGAGCTAGCTAGCTAGCTTGAGCTAGCTAGCTAGCTTGAGCTTGAGCTTGAGCTTGAGCTAGCTAGCTTGAGCTTGAGCTAGCTAGCTAGCTTGAGCTTGAGCTAGCTAGCTAGCTTGAGCTTGAGCTAGCTAGCTAGCTTGAGCTTGAGCTTGAGCTAGCTAGCTTGAGCTTGAGCTAGCTAGCTAGCTTGAGCTTGAGCTAGCTAGCTAGCTTGAGCTTGAGCTTGAGCTAGCTAGCTTGAGCTTGAGCTTGAGCTAGCTAGCTAGCTTGAGCTTGAGCTAGCTAGCTTGAGCTTGAGCTAGCTAGCTTGAGCTTGAGCTAGCTAGCTAGCTTGTGCTTGAGCTAGCTAGCTAGCTTGAGCTTGAGCTTGAGCTAGCTGGCTTGAGCTTGAGCTAGCTAGCTTGAGCTTGAGCTAGCTAGCTTGAGCTTGAGCTAGCTAGCTAGCTTGAACTTGAGCTAGCTAGCTAGCTTGAGCTTGAGCTAGCTAGCTAGCTTGAGCTTGAGCTAGCTAGCTAGCTTGAGCTTGAGCTTGAGCTAGCTAGCTTGAGCTTGAGCTTGAGCTAGCTAGCTAGCTAGCTTGAGCTAGCTAGCTTGAGCTTGAGCTAGCTAGCTAGCTTGAACTTGAGCTAGCTAGCTAGCTTGAGCTTGAGCTAGCTAGCTAGCTTGAGCTTGAGCTAGCTAGCTAGCTTGAGCTTGAGCTTGAGCTAGCTAGCTTGAGCTTGAGCTTGAGCTAGCTGCTAGCTGAGCTAGCTAGCTAGCTTGAGCTTGAGCTAGCTAGCTTGAGCTTGAGCTAGCTAGCTTGAGCTTGAGCTAGCTAGCTAGCTTGAGCTTGAGCTAGCTAGCTAGCTTGAACTTGAGCTAGCTAGCTAGCTTGAGCTTGAGCTAGCTAGCTTGAGCTTGAGCTAGCTAGCTAGCTTGAGCTTGAGCTAGCTAGCTAGCTTGAGCTTGAGCTAGCTAGCTAGCTTGAGCTTGAGCCTAGCTAGCTAGCTTGAGCTTGAGCCAGCTAGCTAGCTTGAGCTTGAGCTTGAGCTAGCTAGCTTGAGCTTGAGCTTGAGCTAGCTAGCTAGCTTGAGCTTGAGCTAGCTAGCTCTGAGCTTGAGCTAGCTAGCTTGAGCTTGAGCTAGCTAGCAAGCTTGAGCTTGAGCTAGCTAGCTAGCTTGAGCTTGAGCTTGAGCTAGCTAGCTTGAGCTTGAGCTAGCTAGCTTGAGCTTGAGCTAGCTAGCTTGAGCTTGAGCTAGCTAGCTAGCTTGAGCTTGAGCTAGCTAGCTAGCTTGAGCTTGAGCTGAGCTAGCTAGCTTGAGTTTGAGCTAGCTAGCTTGAGCTTGAGCTAGCTAGCTTGAGCTTGAGCTAGCTAGCTAGCTTGAACTTGAGCTAGCTAGCTAGCTTGAGCTTGAGCTAGCTAGCTAGCTTGAGCTTGAGCTAGCTAGCTAGCTTGAGCTTGAGCTTGAGCTAGCTAGCTTGAGCTTGAGCTTGAGCTAGCTAGCTAGCTTGAGCTTGAGCTAGCTAGCTTGAGCTTGAGCTAGCTAGCTTGAGCTTGAGCTAGCTAGCTAGCTTGAGCTTGAGCTAGCTAGCTAGCTTGAACTTGAGCTAGCTAGCTAGCTTGAGTTTGAGCTAGCTAGCTTGAGCTTGAGCTAGCTAGCTTGAGCTTGAGCTAGCTAGCTAGCTTGAGCTTGAGCTAGCTAGCTGCTTGAGCTTGAGCTAGCTAGCTAGCTTGAGCTTGAGCTAGCTAGCTAGCTTGAGCTTGAGCTTGAGCTAGCTAGCTTGAGCTTGAGCTTGAGCTAGCTAGCTAGCTTGAGCTTGAGCTAGCTAGCTTGAGCTTGAGCTAGCTAGCTTGAGCTTGAGCTCTAGCTAGCTTGAGCTTGAGCTAGCTAGCTAGCTTGAACTTGAGCTAGCTAGCTAGCTTGAGCTTGAGCTAGGCTAGCTAGCTTGAGCTAGCTAGCTAGCTTGAGCTTGAGCTTGAGCTAGCTAGCTAGCTTGAGCTTGAGCTAGCTGCTAGCTTGAGCTTGAGCTAGCTAGCTAGCTTGAGCTTAGTGAGCTAGCTAGCTAGCTTGAGCTTGAGCTGAGCCTAGCTAGCTTGAGCTTGAGCTTGAGCTAGCTAGCTTGAGCTTGAGCTAGCTAGCTAGCTTGAGCTTGAGCTTGAGCTAGCTAGCTTGAGCTTGAGCTTGAGCTAGCTAGCTAGCTTGAGCTTGAGCTTGAGCTAGCTAGCTCTAGCATGAGCTTGAGCTTGAGCTAGCTAGCTTGAGCTTGAGCTAGCTAGCTAGCTTGAGCTTGATACTAGCTAGCTTGAGCTTGAGCTTGAGCTAGCTAGGCTTGAGCTTGAGCTAGCTAGCTTGAGCTTGCAGCTAGCTAGCTTGAGCTTGAGCTAGCTAGCTAGCTTGAGCTTGAGCTAGCTAGCTAGCTTGAGCTTGAGCTTGAGCTAGCTAGCTAGCTTGAGCTTGAGCTAGCTAGCTAGCTTGAGCTTGAGCTTGAGCTAGCTAGCTTGAGCTTGAGCTTGAGCTAGCTAGCTAGCTTGAGCTTGAGCTAGCTAGCTTGAGCTTGAGCTAGCTGCTTGAGCTTGAGCTAGCTAGCTAGCTTGAGCTTGAGCAAGCTAGCTTGAGCTTGAGCTAGCTAGCTAGCTTGAGCTTGAGCTAGCTAGCTAGCTTGAGCTGACTAGCTAGCTAGCTTGAGCTTGAGCTGAGCTGAGCTAGCTAGCTTGAGCTTGAGCTAGCTAGCTAGCTTGAGCTTGAGCTAGCTAGCTAGCTTGAGCTTGAGCTAGCTAGCTAGCTTGAGCTTGAGCTTGAGCTAGCTAGCTTGAGCTTGAGCTTGAGCTAGCTAGCTAGCTTGAGCTTGAGCTAGCTAGCTTGAGCTTGAGCTAGCTAGCTTGAGCTTGAGCTAGCTAGCTAGCTTGAGCTTGAGCTAGCTAGCTAGCTTGAGCTTGAGCTAGCTGGCTTGAGCTTGAGCTAGATAGCTTGAGCTTGAGCTAGCTAGCTAGCTTGAGCTAGCTAGCTAGAGCTCGACCTATGAAAAGCTGCGCAAACACTTATTCTATAATAATTGCGAAAATTAAAAATTTCACAAGTGAAAAGCTGCATAAACAGTAATTCTATGTGTGGGGCATTATTAGGGGGAGGTGTCTTGTCAAAATATGGCTGGACTAAAGACCTCAACCCAGATAGGGTGGAAGGCCCTATGATCGGTCTGTTACTAATCGGTGACCGATAAAGACCTGACCAAGGCCTGTAGTAAGCTTGGTTAGGCATTACAGGAGATAACACTAAGACCGAGGGGTCTTAGAGAGCCCTCTAGCGGGGCGAATAGAGCTAGATCGAGCCTTGGGAAAGCTAGATCGAGCAGGACTGAAGCTAAAGGATAGACCGAGAGGTCTGTCTGGTCCTCCTAGAGAGGCCAAGAGAAAGTACGAGAAGCCAACTAAAGCTTGATCGGGCCTTCAGCAAGCACGACCGAGCTGTACCGGAGCTAACACTAAGACCGAGGGGTCTTAGAGAGCCCTCTAGCGGGGCGAATAGAGCTAGATCGAGCCTTGGGAAAGCTAGATCGAGCAGGACTGAAGCTAAACGATAGACCGAGAGGTCTGTCTGGTCCTCCTAGAGAGGCCAAGAGAAAAAACGAGAAGCTAACTAAAGCTTGATCGGGCCTTCAGCAAGCACGACCGAGCTGTACCGGAGCTAACACTAAGACCGAGGGGTCTTAGAGAGCCCTCTAGCGGGGCGAATAGAGCTTGATCAAGCCTTGGGCAAGCTAGATCGAGCAGGACTGAAGCTAAGCAAGAGACCGAGAGGTCTGTCTGGTCCTCCTAGAGAGGCCAAGAGAAAGTACGAGAAGCCAACTAAAGCTTGATCGGGCCTTCAGCAAGCACGACCGAGCTGTACCGGAGCTAACACTAAGACCGAGGGGTCTTAGAGAGCCCTCTAGCGGGGCGAATAGAGCTAGATCGAGCCTTGGGAAAGCTAGATCGAGCAGGACTGAAGCTAAACGATAGACCGAGAGGTCTGTCTGGTCCTCCTAGAGAGGCCAAGAGAAAGTACGAGAAGCTAACTAAAGCTTGATCGCGCCTTCAGCAAGCACGATTGAGCAAGACCGGAGCTAACACTAAGACCGAAGTGTCTTAGAGAGCCCTCTGGTGGGGCGAATAGAGCTAGATCGAGCCTTGGGAAAGCTAGATCGAGTAAGATTGAAGCTGAAAGAGTGTCAGAGGAGCAAATGAACCTCCAAAAAGTGAAAATCAAATTTTAGAAAAAACACAAGTTAAATACTGCATGGACAGTATTTCTATGTGTGGGGCATTATTAGGGGGAGGTGTCTTGTCAAAATATGGCTGGACTAAAGACCTCAACCCGGATAGGGTGGAAGGCCCCATGATCGGTCTGTTACTAATCGGTGACCGATAAAGACCTGACCAAGGCCTGTAGTAAGCTTGGTTAGGCATTACAGGAGTTAACACTAAGACCGAGGGGTCTTAGAGAGCCCTCTAGCGGGGCGAATAGAGCTAGATCGAGCCTTGGGAAAGCTAGATCGAGCAGGACTGAAGCTAAGCAAGAGACCGAAAGGTCTGTCTGGTCCTCCTAGAGAGGCCAAGAGAAAGTACGAGAAGCTAACTAAAGCTTGATCAGGCCTTCAGCAAGCACGACCGAGCTGTACCGGAGCTAACACTAAGACCGAGGGGTCTTAGAGAGCCCTCTAGCAGGGCGAATAGATCTAGATCGAGCCTTGGGAAAGCTAGATCGAGCAGGACTGAAGCTAAACGATAGACCGAGAGGTCTGTCTGGTCCTCCTAGAGAGGCCAAGAGAAAGTACGAGAAGCTAACTAAAGCTTGATCGGGCCTTCAGCAAGCACGACCGAGCTGTACCGGAGCTAACACTAAGACCGAGGGGTCTTAGAGAGCCCTCTAGCAGGGCGAATAGAGCTAGATCGAGCCTTGGGAAAGCTAGATCAAGCAGGACTGAAGCTAAACGATAGACCGAGAGGTCTGTCTGGTCCTCCTATAGAGGCCAAGAGAAAGTACGAGAATCTAACTAAAGCTTGATCGGGCCTTCAGCAAGCACGACCGAGCTGTACCGGAGCTAACACTAAGACCGAGGGGTCTTAGAGAGCCCTCTAGCAGGGCGAATAGAGCTAGATCGAGCCTTGGGAAAGCTAGATCGAGCAGGACTGAAGCTAAACGATAGACCGAGAGGTCTGTCTGGTCCTCCTAGAGAGGCCAAGAGGAAGTACGAGAAGCTAACTAAAGCTTGATCGCGCCTTCAGCAAGCACGATTGAGCAAGACCGGAAGCTAACACTAAGACCGAAGTGTCTTAGAGAGCCCTCTAGTGGGGCGAATAGAGCTAGATCGAGCCTTGGGAAAGCTAGATCGAGTAAGATTGAAGCTGAAAGAGTGTCAGAGGAGCAAATGAACCTCCAAAAAGTGAAAATCAAATTTTAGAAAAAAACACAAGTTAAATACTGCATGGACAGTATTCTATGTGTGGGGCATTATTAGGGAGAGGTGTCTTGTCAAAATATGGCTGGACTAAAGACCTCAACCCGGATAGGGTGGAAGGCCCTATGATTGGTCTGTTACTAATCGGTGACCGATAAAGACCTGACCAAGGCCTGTAGTAAGCTTGGTTAGGCATTACAGAAGATAACACTAAGACCGAGGGGTCTTAGAGAGCCCTCTAGCGGGGCGAATAGAGCTTGATCAAGCCTTGGGCAAGCTAGATCGAGCAGGACTGAAGCTAAACGATAGACCGAGAGGTCTGTCTGGTCCTCCTAGAGAGGCCAAGAGAAAGTACGAGAATCTAACTAAAGCTGGGTCGGGCCTTCAGCAAGCACGACCGAGCAGTACCGGAGCTAACACTAAGACCGAGGGGTCTTAGAGAGCCCTCTAGTGGGGCGAATAGAGCTAGATCGAGCCTTGGGAAAGCTAGATCGAGCAGGACTGAAGCTAAACGATAAACCGAAAGGTCTGACGGGTCCTCATAAGAGGCATGGAGAAAGATCTGATACTAAAGTACCTCTCGGAAGTAATAAAATATGCCTGATGAAGCCGGGTATGATGTTTGTTGTTTGATGGCATTCATCGATTAGGTCTGGTGGATTCCCCATTACTCCGAGTGGTACTAGTAGAGGCTCCTACAGGGGTGAGCAAAGCGAGATCAAGCCTTAGGCAAGCTAGATCGAGCAGAACTGAAGCTGAAAAGCAAAATAAATGACAGGTCTGTCCAAATCAATAAACTTGAAATCCAGTGTGGTCACCACGGGTCACGAGGTGAATTCCTAGCGATTGTCTGCTGAACGTATAGGAAGGCCCGAAACGAACGATAATTTCATTGCACAGTGGAGATACTATACGTTCAGGAGTAGCATACATCGGGTTTGATCTATGATCATGTCTGGTCTCCGAGGATCCACCGGGTTACCAACTGGCACCGCTGTACTGGGTGTAAAACTGGGCCACCTGAAGTCCCGGGTGTAAAACTAGGTGCCTCTGTGCCAAAGTAGCGGCTTGCGTAGTGCATTATGCCTCCGGCTTGCGAAATGGTTATAAGCAATAACAACAGGACGCCGCGGGGTGTTCACTTAAAGGAGTAACGTTCTCTCAAGGGAGGGGATCTAAAAATCTTGATAAAACATTTATTCTATGCAAAATTTGTGCGCAAATTTTGCAAAGTAAAAAGCTGCACTGTAGCAAATTCTATGTGTGTAGCATTATTAGGGAAGTGTTGTTTGATGGCACCTCTCTACTTGATGCACCAAAGAACTACCTTGATGGCTCATGACCGCTGGTAATCTGTCGTCGCTAGTAGTTCGGAACTGAGAACAAATATGTTCGCAAATTACAACAATTATACAGCATATTGCTGAATAAAGCAGAACCGAATAATACTCAGTGACTTTACACCAAGACTGACTAATGTCTGGATTGTATCGTCCTACTCGAGTAAGGCGAAGAAAAGCTAGAAAGATACGCTTTTCACAAAGCAGGCTTAATGCATGCAAACCAAGGAGGAAGGAGTGATGCCCCTCCTTATAATAAGCAGAACCAAATAAAGAAACAGACAGCATCATCTGTACAGTGACCAAGAAGAGGTGAAACTTCTGTATGTGAAAAGGCAATTTGAGCGAGATTTATTAGCAGACTAGTATTATGTTGTTTCTAGTAGGCGAAAGCCGAAACATCAACATGTGAAAATCTGATATTAAATCCTCAATCATTTTCCCTAGTATTATACAGCTATGAGTAACCTTAATTGGACACGGCAATTATTGCTGACCGGTGAAACTTTCGCATGGGAAAGACACACACACTTCTTGACAAAGCAATAAGTATTATGCTGTTTCTAGTACGCGAAAGCAGAAACATCAGCATGTGAAAGTTGTGAAGTTGAAGAATTTTTGTGTTGAGTACGATGTTGTTACTAGTAACCATGTCGACAGCTGAGAACTGTTCTCTAACCAATAGAAGGTGAAACTTCTGTATGTGAAAAGGCAATTTGAGCGAGATTTCTTAGCAGGACTAGTATTATGTTGTTTCTAGTAGGCGAAAGCCGAAACATCAACATGTGAAAATCTGATATTAAATCCTCAATCATTTTTCCCTAGTATTATACAGCTACTAGTAGCCGTAATTGGTCAGGGAAACATTGTTGACCGGTGAAACTTCACATGGGAAAGACACACAAATTACTTGACAAAACAATAAGTATTATGCTGTTTCTAGTATGCGAAAGCAGAAACATCAGCATGTGAAAGTTGTGAAGTTGAAAAAGTTTTTGTGTTGAGTACGGTGTTGTTACTAGTAACCATGTCGACAGCTGGAAAGCTGGTTCTCTAACCAATAAAAGGTAAAACTTCTGTATCTGAAGAGGCGGCGTGATTGAGATTTTTAACAGACTAGTATTATGTTGTTTCTAGTAGGCGAGAGCCGAAACATCGACATGTGAACATCTGGTTTTTTAAATCATGAGTCAATTCTCCCTAGTATGATACAGTTGTTAGCCGGTATTGGTAACAGTAGAACAGAGATTTGGAGGGCAAACCTGCTCATGGGAAATGCTCACAGAGCGCTATCTACCAGTACACATAGTATTATGCTGTTTCTAGTACGCGCGAGCCGAAACATCAGCATGTGAAATGTGTAATCGTGGGTAACTCTAAGTGTGTAGAGTACTGTGTAGTAACTAGTAGCCATGCCAAAGCATGCATTGAAACTCTTCGTGATTTAAAAAGCTCAAAGCAAGATTGACGAGGCCGCAAGGCTATGTCTTTCTAAATTCGAACAAATCGAAAGATTGTTCAAAGTACAATTAAACTGATTGATCCTGTCAGTTGCCATATGCTTGTCTGAAAGACTAAGCCATGCATGTGCAAGCGAAGCTTGAAAAAGTGGAACCGCGAATGGCTCATTAAATCAGTTACTATCTATTAGTTGATTTGCAAGCTAAATGAATAACTGCGGTAACCCTGCAGCTAATGCATGCTGATTGTCCGACACTGTCGGAGACTTTTACAAGACTACACCGGGTGATTTGCTAAGTACAGACACATCCCGTGATGAGTCCTAGTAACTGAAAGATCCCAGATAGCTTCGGCTTGGGGACGGAACTTCCGAATTTCTGACCTATCAACCTATGATGGTAGTGTAACGGACTACCATGGTTGTGACGGGTAACGGGGAATCAGGGTTCGATTCCGGAGAGGGAGCCTTAGAAACGGCTACCACATCCAAGGAAGGCAGCAGGCACGCAAATTACCCACTCTCCGCACGAGGAGGTAGTGACTAGAAATAATGATATGAACCTTTATGGTTTGTAATCAGAATGGAATGGACTTAAAAGCTCCATTGATGAACGAGTAGAGGGCAAGTCTGGTGCCAGCAGCCGCGGTAATACCAGCCTCTACAAGCGTATGCAATAGTTGCTGCGTTTAAAAAGCTCATAGTTGGATCTGTTTGAGTAGAACGGCAACATGGTCTTCAGTTAAATCTGTTGACTCGTTCCGCTCATCCTTCGCATCGAAGAAATAGTTTGCACTTAAATGTGACGAACTGTGGAAACGGTGTTTTCACCCTGAGAAAATTAGAGTGTTCAAAGCATCCTTTGGGATCGAATAATAAAGCATGGAATAATGGAGAATGACCCGCTACTCGATTGATGCCGGTTGGCTGAGTGCGGTAATGATTGAAAGGAACAGACGGGGGCATTTGTATTGCTACGTTAGAGGTGAAATTCTTGGATCGTGGCAAGACAAACTACTGCGAAAGCATTTGCCAAGAATGTTTTCATTAATCAAGAACGAAAGTCAGAGTATTGAAGAGGATTAGATACCCTCGTAATTCTGACCATAAACTATACCAACCTACAATTTGTCAAAGTCGATCTTGACTTGGCAAGAGATTAACCGGGAAACCAAAGTTTATTGGTTCCGGGGGAAGTATGGTTGCAAAATCGAAACTTAAAGGAATTTGACGGAAGGGCACCACCAGGAGTGGAGCCTGCGGCTTAATTTGACTCAACACGGGAAAACTCACCCGGTCCAGACATCTTAAGGATTGACAGATTGAATATCTTTCATGATTATATGGGCGGTGGTGCATGGCCGTTCTTAGTTAGTGGAGTGATCTGTCTGGTTAATTCCGATAACGAACGAGATCTTCTCCATCTAAATAATGAAATTCACTATATGTGAATTCAAACACTTCTTAGAGGAACTATGCGGAATTAAATACCGCAGATGAAGTGAGGGCTATAACAGGTCTGTGATGCCCTTAGATGTTCTGGACTGCACGCGCGCTACACTGTGTACTTTTAGATTGAGTACTCAGCCCTTGGTCCGAAATGGACTGGGCAATCAGAGAAAAGTACAGCGCTTCAAGGGGATCGTCTGTTGTAACTTGCAGACGTGAACCAGGAATTCCTGGTACTTATGAGTCAACAACTCATAGGGATTACGTCCCTGCCCTTTGTACACACCGCCCGTCGCTACTACTGATTGGATAGTTAAGCAAGAATTGCAAATTCCTACTGTTGGGACTTCGGTCTCCGGCAACGGGATGAAGCGGATCGAGCTTAATTGTCTAGAGGAAGTAAAAGTCGTAACAAGGTTTCCGTAGGGGAACCTGCGGAAGGATCAGTGATTGATTCCTTCGGGCATGGCTGCTGGTAGAGGCCATGTCTGTAGTGCGCATGACGCTCTGTCGCTAGAGATTGCTTGGCAACCAATCTCGAATTATGTATCGAGCTCAAAAACTACTTGTGTGGATACATAGTTCAGCAGTCATGGCAAGGGACTGCTTAAAGGGAGACTAGTTAGCAAAAGCAGCCTAGCAGAACTGCAGCTATCTAGATCTCAGAAGCTGGGTATAGAAGCCCAGCTATAGACTTGTGAATGAGAAAGGCCTAAAAAGGTCCACAAGTCGCGTGGTTAGAACCGACACGCAAAAATCCCAGCGAGTGACAGAGCGTTGCGCTGTTCAGTGGGGAAAGAGTTGAGCTACTCGGGGCGCCCACTGAACTTGCTCCGAGCCAAAGGCTCGAAAAAACACAGCTTAGCCTCAGATCCTTTACATAGAAGGCTAGCTAAAATAAACTTACCTTGGACGAGGGTAAAGTTTAGTCAGTTCTTAGGGGAGAGTAATCCACAGCTTCTCGCCCTCTGAACATTCTCCCAGATATGTAGGTCTGGGAGAGTCTCCTCCTGTTCTTCGGAATCTGGAGGTAGACAAAGACAGTACGATACGATCTTGCATCGGGATGACTAACCGATAATGATCATAATCTGACAATTTTCCGGCTTGAGGCACCGGAGTCAGATTAAAGACACATACTGAACTAAAGGCGTATGTGCAAAGCTTGTCGGAGTGTAGAGAGTCAAGCTGAGTTGACTCGTCACGTGGTGATGACAACAGCCATGTGCAAAACACTCACAACTTTATCGTCTATGTGGAAAAGGTTGCTAACAGCGCTCTCTATGAGAGGCCCTCGCATATAACTATACGAGGAAAAGGCGATAGAGTTGTTTGAATGTGGGGCAGGTTCATCGACAAGCTAAGTTGATCACATTCTTGTTGTGGCATCCTACTAGAATTGGTCACGGTCTGCACCAACTCTCCCCAAGTTGGCCAGACTTAAAACTAGAAATAAGGTTTGCAGCTATGTGAACCTAGAAACTGTAAAGGAGTTGAAAGAACTTAAAGGAATTGAAAGAGGCCTTGAGGTATATCCTCTTGGTAAAGACCCACAAAAGCTCACAAAAGTGGCTTCGAAGGGCAAAACTGGTTCATCCAAAACAATTGGAGAGCTTAAAGCAGAACCAATTCGAATGAAACACTATTGGTGAAACTTCATCATGAGAACGTCACAAGCTGATCACGCTCTATGATATGACTAGTATTATGTTGCTTCTAGTAGGCTAAGCGCAAGCCGAAACATCAACATGTGAAAGTCGTAGAATTTTGCAATCAAACTGTGGCTAGTACTGTGATGTTACTAGTAACCTGGTGTTCCGTCATATGGCCAAGAGAGCATTTGAAGGCGAAACTTCTGCATGGGAAAGCTGCATCATGATCAAAATTTTATATCGAGTATTATGTTGACGTTAGTAGGCCTTGGCCGAAAACGCAGCATGTGAAAGGTATAGATAAAAGTTATTGTTGCAGTCAGTACTGTGTAGTTACTAGTAGCTGGATTTAAGCTCAAAATGAGACACTGTTGGTGAAACTTCATCATGAGAATGTCACAAGCTGATCAAGCTCTATGATATGACTAGTATTATGTTGCTTCTAGTAGGCTAAGCGCAAGCCGAAACATCAACATGTGAAAGTCGTAGAATTTTGCGATCAAATTGTGGCTAGTACTGTGATGTTACTAGTAACCTTGTGTTACGTCATATGGCCAAGAGAGCATTTGAAGGCGAAACTTCTGCATGGGGAAGCTGCATCATGAACAAAAGTTTATATCGAGTATTATGTTGACATTAGTAGGCCCTGGCCGAAAGCGCAGCATGTGAAAGGTATAGATAAAAGTTATCGTTGCAGTCAGTACTGTGTAGTTACTAGTAGCTGGATTTAAGCTCGAAATGAGACACTGTTGGTGAAACTTCATCATGAGAACGTCACAAGCTGATCACGCTCCATGATATGACTAGTATTATGTTGCTTCTAGTAGGCTAAGCGCAAGCCGAAACATCAACATGTGAAAGTCGTAGAATTTTGCGATCAAATTGTGGCTAGTACTGTGATGTTACTAGTAACCTTGTGTTACGTCATATGGCCAAGAGAGCATTTGAAGGCGAAACTTCTGCATGGGGAAGCTGCATCATGAACAAAAGTTTATATCGAGTATTATGTTGACGTTAGTAGGCCCTGGCCGAAAGCGCAGCATGTGAAAGGTATAGATAAAAGTTAGCGTTGCAGTCAGTACTGTGTAGTTACTAGTAGCTGGATTTAAGCTCGAAATGAGACACTGTTGGTGAAACTTCATCATGAGAACGTCACAAGCTGATCACGCTCTATGATATGACTAGTATTATGTTGCTTCTAGTAGGCTAAGCGCAAGCCGAAACATCAACATGTGAAAGTCGTAGAATTTTGCAATCAAACTGTGGCTAGTACTGTGATGTTACTAGTAACCTTTTCTTACGTCATATGGCCAAGAGAGCATTTTGAAGGCGAAACTTCTGCATGGGGAAGCTGCATCATGAACAAAAGTTTATATCGAGTATTATGTTGACGTTAGTAGGCCCTGGCCGAAAGCGCAGCATGTGAAAGGTATAGATAAAAGTTATCGTTGCAGTCAGTACTGTGTAGTTACTAGTAGCTGGATTTAAGCTCGAAG
>NW_027451857.1:0-27500 GCF_964194025.1 Convolutriloba macropyga
ATGCTACAGTAATCACACTTAGTACGAGAGGAACCGTGTGTTCAAGCCTCTGGTGTCAACGTCTGACTGAAAAGTCGGGTGTGAAGCTACGCTTGTTGGATTATGACTGAACGCCTCTAAGTCAGGACCCATACTGTGTGAGCATAGATTATGACTCTATCTGCACCTTGCAATCAACTCATACTTTTGAGTTCTTCACTAGCCAACAAGCACCGTAACATACTTCGGAGCGTACGGCAAATGGTGTCAGATAGTAAGTCGACCCCCCATAGATGATGGGTATGCCTGGGCATGCTGTAAGTAACCGAGTGGCTTACGCTACGAGGTGCTGAGGCATTGTCCGCAGGTGGGGGTTGGGTGTCCTTACCCAAATCCCCTAGTGTCTCCGCCCTCTGGGTTGGAGATGCTAAACGGTGGTGCATGATATAGATATTGCTAGCCTTCGGGTTGGTGATATAGATAGACTAGAAGATAGTCTCTCGGTGGTGCATGATATAAATATTGCTAGCCTTCGGGTTGGTGATATAGATAGACTAGAAGATAGTCTCTCGGTGGTGCATGATATAAATATTGCTAGCCTTCGGGCTGGTGATATAGATAGACTAGAAGATAGTCTCTCGGTGGTGCATGATATAAATATTGCTAGCCTTCGGGTTGGTGATATAGATAGACTAGAAGATAGTCTCTCGGTGGTGCATGATATAAATATTGCTAGCCTTCGGGCTGGTGATATAGATAGACTAGAAGATAGTCTCTCGGTGGTGCATGATATAAATATTGCTAGCCTTCGGGCTGGTGATATAGATAGACTAGAAGATAGTCTCTCGGTGGTGCATGATGTAAATATTGCTAGCCTTCGGGCTGGTGATATAGATAGACTAGAAGATAGTCTCTCGGTGGTGCATGATATAAATATTGCTAGCCTTCGGGCTGGTGGTATAGATAGACTAGAAGATAGTCTCTCGGTGGTGCATGATATGGACCTCGCTACTCATTTGAGTTAGGAAGAAGGAAGATCAAAATTCTGCAGAGAGTTTTATTCTATGTTGATCTATGCTGTGCGAAACCATGTCTACTGCCTTGCAATCAACTCATACTTTTGAGTTCTTCTCTAGCCAATAAGCACCGTAACATAATTCGGAGTGTACGGCAAACGGTGGTTGACATTTGGTGAAAATTCCAGTGTCGTGTTACGGCACTGGGAAAGAACTTGAACTTGTGCTCAGGCAACCAAGCAGCCAAGGTTGTGCGGTGTCTTGCTACAAATGTTCGGTTGTGTTCTAAATTAGCTGAAGTAAGCTGAAGCATCGCTTTGCTGTCTGAAAGTGTTGCCTCGTCATCTATGCGCTCCCAAATGGCCTAACAGTGGCAGCCAATCAGAGTGCGAGAAAAGCGCTCCCAAATGGCCTAACAGTGGCAGCCAATCAGAGTGCGAGAAAAGCGCTCCCAAATGGCCTAACAGTGGCAGCCAATCAGAGTGCGAGAAAAGCGCTCCCAAATGGCCTAACAGTGGCAGCCAATCAGAGTGCGAGAAAAGCGCTCCCAAATGGCCTAACAGTGGCAGCCAATCAGAGTGCGAGAAAAGCGCTCCCAAATGGCCTAACAGTGGCAGCCAATCAGAGTGCGAGAAAAGCGCTCCCAAATGGCCTAACAGTGGCAGCCAATCAGAGTGCGAGAAAAGCGCTCCCAAATGGCCTAACAGTGGCAGCCAATCAGAGTGCGAGAAAAGCGCTCCCAAATGGCCTAACAGTGGCAGCCAATCAGAGTGCGAGAAAAGCGCTCCCAAATGGCCTAACAGTGGCAGCCAATCAGAGTGCGAGAAAAGCGCTCCCAAATGGCCTAACAGTGGCAGCCAATCAGAGTGCGAGAAAAGCGCTCCCAAATGGCCTAACAGTGGCAGCCAATCAGAGTGCGAGAAAAGCGCTCCCAAATGGCCTAACAGTGGCAGCCAATCAGAGTGCGAGAAAAGCGCTCCCAAATGGCCTAACAGTGGCATTTGGCCAATCAGAGTGCGAGAAAAGCGCTCCCAAATGGCCTAACAGTGGCAGCCAATCAGAGTGCGAGAAAAGCGCTCCCAAATGGCCTAACAGTGGCAGCCAATCAGAGTGCGAGAAAAGCGCTCCCAAATGGCCTAACAGTGGCAGCCAATCAGAGTGCGAGAAAAGCGCTCCCAAATGGCCTAACAGTGGCAGCCAATCAGAGTGCGAGAAAAGCGCTCCCAAATGGCCTAACAGTGGCAGCCAATCAGAGTGCGAGAAAAGCGCTCCCAAATGGCCTAACAGTGGCAGCCAATCAGAGTGCGAGAAAAGCGCTCCCAAATGGCCTAACAGTGGCAGCCAATCAGAGTGCGAGAAAAGCGCTCCCAAATGGCCTAACAGTGGCAGCCAATCAGAGTGCGAGAAAAGCGCTCCCAAATGGCCTAACAGTGGCAGCCAATCAGAGTGCGAGAAAAGCGCTCCCAAATGGCCTAACAGTGGCAGCCAATCAGAGTGCGAGAAAAGCGCTCCCAAATGGCCTAACAGTGGCAGCCAATCAGAGTGCGAGAAAAGCGCTCCCAAATGGCCTAACAGTGGCAGCCAATCAGAGTGCGAGAAAAGCGCTCCCAAATGGCCTAACAGTGGCAGCCAATCAGAGTGCGAGAAAAGCGCTCCCAAATGGCCTAACAGTGGCAGCCAATCAGAGTGCGAGAAAAGCGCTCCCAAATGGCCTAACAGTGGCAGCCAATCAGAGTGCGAGAAAAGCGCTCCCAAATGGCCTAACAGTGGCAGCCAGCTAGAGCTAGCTTAAGTTAGCTTGGGTTAGCTTGAGTTAGCTTTAATTAGCTTTAATTAGCTTAAGCTAGCTTAAGTTAGCTTGGGTTAGCTTGAGTTAGCTTGAGCTAGCTTGAGTTAGCTTGAATTAGCTTGAGTTAGCTTGAATTAGCTTGAGTTAGCTTGAGTTAGCTTGAATTAGCTTGAGTTAGCTTGAGTTAGCTCGGGTTAGCTTGAGTTTGACTTCATTAACCCAAGTTAGCTTGGGTTAACTTCATTAAGTTAGCTTGAACTAGCTTGAGTTAGCTTGAGTTAGCTTGAGTTAGCTTGAGTTAGCTTGAGTTAGCTTGTCTTAGCTTTAGCTAGCTTGAGTTAGCTTGAACTAGCTTTAGCTACCTTGAGTTAGCTTGAGTTAGCTCGGGTTAGCTTGAGTTAGCTTGAGTTAGCTTGAGTTAGCTTTAGCTAGCTTGAGTTAGCTTGAGTTAGCTTGAGTTAGCTTGAGTTAGCTTGAATTAGCTTGAGTTAGCTTGAGTTAGCTTTAGCTAGCTTGGGTTAGCTTGAGCTAGCTTGAGTTAGCTCGGGTTAGCTTGAGTTAGCTTGAGTTAGCTTTAGCTAGCTTGAGTTAGCTTGAGTTAGCTTGAGTTAGCTTGAGTTAGCTTTAGCTAGCTTGAGTTAGCTTGAACTAGCTTGAGTTAGCTTGAGCTAGCTTGAGTTAGCTTGAGTTAGCTTGAGTTAGCTTTAGCTAGCTTGAGTTAGCTTGAACTAGCTTTAGTTAGCTTGAGTTAGCTTGAGTTAGCTTGAGTTAGCTTGAGTTAGCTTGTCTTAGCTTTAGCTAGCTTGAGTTAGCTTGAACTAGCTTTAGCTACCTTGAGTTAGCTTGAGTTAGCTCGGGTTAGCTTGAGTTAGCTTGAGTTAGCTTGAGTTAGCTTTAGCTAGCTTGAGTTAGCTTGAGTTAGCTTGAGTTAGCTTGAACTAGCTTGAGTTAGCTTGAGTTAGCTTGAGTTAGCTTGAGTTAGCTTGAGTTAGCTTGAGTTAGCTTGTCTTAGCTTTAGCTAGCTTGAGTTAGCTTGAACTAGCTTTAGCTACCTTGAGTTAGCTTGAGTTAGCTCGGGTTAGCTTGAGTTAGCTTGAGTTAGCTTGAGTTAGCTTTAGCTAGCTTGAGTTAGCTTGAGTTAGCTTGAGTTAGCTTGAGTTAGCTTGAATTAGCTTGAGTTAGCTTGAGTTAGCTTTAGCTAGCTTGGGTTAGCTTGAGCTAGCTTGAGTTAGCTCGGGTTAGCTTTAGCTAGCTTGAGTTAGCTTGAGTTAGCTTGAGTTAGCTTGAGTTAGCTTTAGCTAGCTTGAGTTAGCTTGAACTAGCTTGAGTTAGCTTGAGCTAGCTTGAGTTAGCTTGAGTTAGCTTGAGTTAGCTTTAGCTAGCTTGAGTTAGCTTGAACTAGCTTTAGTTAGCTTGAGTTAGCTTGAGTTAGCTTGAGTTAGCTTGAGTTAGCTTGTCTTAGCTTTAGCTAGCTTGAGTTAGCTTGAACTAGCTTTAGCTACCTTGAGTTAGCTTGAGTTAGCTCGGGTTAGCTTGAGTTAGCTTGAGTTAGCTTGAGTTAGCTTTAGCTAGCTTGAGTTAGCTTGAGTTAGCTTGAGTTAGCTTGAACTAGCTTGAGTTAGCTTGAGTTAGCTTGAGTTAGCTTGAGTTAGCTTGAGTTAGCTTGAGTTAGCTTGTCTTAGCTTTAGCTAGCTTGAGTTAGCTTGAACTAGCTTTAGCTACCTTGAGTTAGCTTGAGTTAGCTCGGGTTAGCTTGAGTTAGCTTGAGTTAG
Organism: Convolutriloba macropyga; assembly: GCF_964194025.1. Taxonomy (NCBI): domain Eukaryota; kingdom Metazoa; phylum Xenacoelomorpha; order Acoela; family Convolutidae; genus Convolutriloba; species Convolutriloba macropyga. The sequence goes on from NW_027451857.1 coordinate 4,557, forward strand.
CTTGAGTTAGCTTTAGCTAGCTTGAGTTAGCTTGAGTTAGCTTGAGTTAGCTTGAGTTAGCTTGAATTAGCTTGAGTTAGCTTGAGTTAGCTTTAGCTAGCTTGGGTTAGCTTGAGCTAGCTTGAGTTAGCTCGGGTTAGCTTGAGTTAGCTTGAGTTAGCTTTAGCTAGCTTGAGTTAGCTTGAGTTAGCTTGAGTTAGCTTGAGTTAGCTTTAGCTAGCTTGAGTTAGCTTGAACTAGCTTGAGTTAGCTTGAGCTAGCTTGAGTTAGCTTGAGTTAGCTTGAGTTAGCTTTAGCTAGCTTGAGTTAGCTTGAACTAGCTTGAGTTAGCTTGAGTTAGCTTGAGTTAGCTTGTCTTAGCTTTAGCTAGCTTGAGCTAGCTTGAACTAGCTTTAGCTACCTTGAGTTAGCTTGAGTTAGCTCGGGTTAGCTTGAGTTAGCTTGAGTTAGCTTGAGTTAGCTTTAGCTAGCTTGAGTTAGCTTGAGTTAGCTTGAGTTAGCTTGAACTAGCTTGAGTTAGCTTGAGTTAGCTTGAGTTAGCTTGAGTTAGCTTGAGTTAGCTTGTCTTAGCTTTAGCTAGCTTGAGTTAGCTTGAACTAGCTTTAGCTACCTTGAGTTAGCTTGAGTTAGCTCGGGTTAGCTTGAGTTAGCTTGAGTTAGCTTGAGTTAGCTTTAGCTAGCTTGAGTTAGCTTGAGTTAGCTTGAGTTAGCTTGAGTTAGCTTGAATTAGCTTGAGTTAGCTTGAGTTAGCTTTAGCTAGCTTGGGTTAGCTTGAGCTAGCTTGAGTTAGCTCGGGTTAGCTTGAGTTAGCTTGAGTTAGCTTTAGCTAGCTTGAGTTAGCTTGAGTTAGCTTGAGTTAGCTTGAGTTAGCTTTAGCTAGCTTGAGTTAGCTTGAACTAGCTTGAGTTAGCTTGAGCTAGCTTGAGTTAGCTTGAGTTAGCTTGAGTTAGCTTTAGCTAGCTTGAGTTAGCTTGAACTAGCTTGAGTTAGCTTGAGCTAGCTTGAGTTAGCTTGAGTTAGCTTGAGTTAGCTTTAGCTAGCTTGAGTTAGCTTGAACTAGCTTGAGTTAGCTTGAGTTAGCTTGAGTTAGCTTGAGTTAGCTTGTCTTAGCTTTAGCTAGCTTGAGCTAGCTTGAACTAGCTTTAGCTACCTTGAGTTAGCTTGAGTTAGCTCGGGTTAGCTTGAGTTAGCTTGAGTTAGCTTGAGTTAGCTTGAGCTAGCTTGAGTTAGCTTGAGTTAGCTTGAGTTAGCTTGAGCTAGCTTGAGTTAGCTTGAGTTAGCTTGAGTTAGCTTTAGCTAGCTTGAGTTAGCTTGAACTAGCTTGAGTTAGCTTGAGTTAGCTTGAGTTAGCTTGAGTTAGCTTGTCTTAGCTTTAGCTAGCTTGAGCTAGCTTGAACTAGCTTTAGCTACCTTGAGTTAGCTTGAGTTAGCTCGGGTTAGCTTGAGTTAGCTTGAGTTAGCTTGAGTTAGCTTTAGCTAGCTTGAGTTAGCTTGAGTTAGCTTGAGTTAGCTTGAACTAGCTTGAGTTAGCTTGAGTTAGCTTGAGTTAGCTTGAGTTAGCTTGAGTTAGCTTGAGTTAGCTTGTCTTAGCTTTAGCTAGCTTGAGTTAGCTTGAACTAGCTTTAGCTACCTTGAGTTAGCTTGAGTTAGCTCGGGTTAGCTTGAGTTAGCTTGAGTTAGCTTGAGTTAGCTTTAGCTAGCTTGAGTTAGCTTGAGTTAGCTTGAGTTAGCTTGAGTTAGCTTGAATTAGCTTGAGTTAGCTTGAGTTAGCTTTAGCTAGCTTGGGTTAGCTTGAGCTAGCTTGAGTTAGCTCGGGTTAGCTTGAGTTAGCTTGAGTTAGCTTTAGCTAGCTTGAGTTAGCTTGAGTTAGCTTGAGTTAGCTTGAGTTAGCTTTAGCTAGCTTGAGTTAGCTTGAACTAGCTTGAGTTAGCTTGAGCTAGCTTGAGTTAGCTTGAGTTAGCTTGAGTTAGCTTTAGCTAGCTTGAGTTAGCTTGAACTAGCTTTAGTTAGCTTGAGTTAGCTTGAGTTAGCTTGAGTTAGCTTGAGTTAGCTTGTCTTAGCTTTAGCTAGCTTGAGTTAGCTTGAACTAGCTTTAGCTACCTTGAGTTAGCTTGAGTTAGCTCGGGTTAGCTTGAGTTAGCTTGAGTTAGCTTGAGTTAGCTTTAGCTAGCTTGAGTTAGCTTGAGTTAGCTTGAGTTAGCTTGAGTTAGCTTGAGTTAGCTTGAGTTAGCTTGTCTTAGCTTTAGCTAGCTTGAGTTAGCTTGAACTAGCTTTAGCTACCTTGAGTTAGCTTGAGTTAGCTCGGGTTAGCTTGAGTTAGCTTGAGTTAGCTTGAGTTAGCTTTAGCTAGCTTGAGTTAGCTTGAGTTAGCTTGAGTTAGCTTGAGTTAGCTTGAATTAGCTTGAGTTAGCTTGAGTTAGCTTTAGCTAGCTTGGGTTAGCTTGAGCTAGCTTGAGTTAGCTCGGGTTAGCTTGAGTTAGCTTGAGTTAGCTTTAGCTAGCTTGAGTTAGCTTGAGTTAGCTTGAGTTAGCTTGAGTTAGCTTTAGCTAGCTTGAGTTAGCTTGAACTAGCTTGAGTTAGCTTGAGCTAGCTTGAGTTAGCTTGAGTTAGCTTGAGTTAGCTTTAGCTAGCTTGAGTTAGCTTGAACTAGCTTGAGTTAGCTTGAGTTAGCTTGAGTTAGCTTGAGTTAGCTTGAGTTAGCTTGTCTTAGCTTTAGCTAGCTTGAGTTAGCTTGAACTAGCTTTAGCTACCTTGAGTTAGCTTGAGTTAGCTCGGGTTAGCTTGAGTTAGCTTGAGTTAGCTTGAGTTAGCTTTAGCTAGCTTGAGTTAGCTTGAGTTAGCTTGAGTTAGCTTGAACTAGCTTGAGTTAGCTTGAGTTAGCTTGAGTTAGCTTGAGTTAGCTTGAGTTAGCTTGTCTTAGCTTTAGCTAGCTTGAGTTAGCTTGAACTAGCTTTAGCTACCTTCAGTTAGCTTGAGTTAGCTCGGGTTAGCTTGAGTTAGCTTGAGTTAGCTTGAGTTAGCTTTAGCTAGCTTGAGTTAGCTTGAGTTAGCTTGAGTTAGCTTGAGTTAGCTTGAATTAGCTTGAGTTAGCTTGAGTTAGCTTTAGCTAGCTTGGGTTAGCTTGAGCTAGCTTGAGTTAGCTCGGGTTAGCTTGAGTTAGCTTGAGTTAGCTTTAGCTAGCTTGAGTTAGCTTGAGTTAGCTTGAGTTAGCTTGAGTTAGCTTTAGCTAGCTTGAGTTAGCTTGAGCTAGCTGAGTTAGCTTGAGTTAGCTAGCTTGAGCTTGAGCTAGCTAGCTAGCTTGAGCTTGAGCTAGCTAGCTCGCTTGAGCTTGAGCTTGAGCTAGCTAGCTTGAGCTTGAGCTAGCTAGCTAGCTTGAGCTTGAGCTTGAGCTAGCTGGCTTGAGCTTGAGCTAGCTAGCTTGAGCTTGAGCTAGCTAGCTAGCTAGCTTGAGCTTGAGCTTGAGCTAGCTAGCTAGCTTGAGCTAGCTATCTAGCTTGAGCTTGAGCTAGCTAGCTAGCTTGAGCTTGAGCTTGAGCTTGAGCTAGCTGGCTTGAGCTTGAGCTAGCTAGCTTGAGCTTGAGCTAGCTAGCTAGCTTGAGCTTGAGCTTGAGCTAGCTGGCTTGAGCTTGAGCTAGCTAGCTTGAGCTTGAGCTAGCTAGCTAGCTTGAGCTTGAGCTTGAGCTAGCTAGCTAGCTAGCTTGAGCTTGAGCTTGAGCTTGAGCTAGCTAGCTTGAGCTTGAGCTAGCTAGCTAGCTTGAGCTTGAGCTTGAGCTAGCTAGCTTGAGCTTGAGCTTGAGCTAGCTAGCTTGAGCTTGAGCTTGAGCTAGCTAGCTTGAGCTTGAGCTTGAGCTAGCTAGCTTGAGCTTGAGCTTGAGCTAGCTAGCTAGCTAGCTTGAGCTTGAGCTAGCTAGCTTGAGCTTGAGCTAGCTAGCTAGCTTGAGATTGAGCTTGAGCTAGCTGGCTTGAGCTTGAGCTAGCTAGCTTGAGCTTGAGCTAGCTAGCTTGAGCTTGAGCTAGCTAGCTAGCTTGAACTTGAGCTAGCTAGCTAGCTTGAGCTTGAGCTTGAGCTAGCTAGCTAGCTTGAGCTTGAGCTTGAGCTAGCTGGCTTGAGCTTGAGCTAGCTAGCTTGAGCTTGAGCTAGCTAGCTTGAGCTTGAGCTAGCTAGCTAGCTTGAACTTGAGCTAGCTAGCTAGCTTGAGCTTGAGCTAGCTAGCTAGCTTGAGCTTGAGCTAGCTAGCTAGCTTGAGCTTGAGCTTGAGCTAGCTAGCTTGAGCTTGAGCTTGAGCTAGCTAGCTAGCTTGAGCTTGAGCTAGCTAGCTTGAGCTTGAGCTAGCTAGCTTGAGCTTGAGCTAGCTAGCTAGCTTGAGCTTGAGCTAGCTAGCTAGCTTGAACTTGAGCTAGCTAGCTAGCTTGAGCTTGAGCTAGCTAGCTAGCTTGAGCTAGCTAGCTAGCTTGAGCTTGAGCTTGAGCTAGCTAGCTTGAGCTTGAGCTAGCTAGCTAGCTTGAGCTTGAGCTAGCTAGCTAGCTTGAGCTTGAGCTAGCTAGCTAGCTTGAGCTTGAGCTTGAGCTAGCTAGCTTGAGCTTGAGCTTGAGCTAGCTAGCTAGCTTGAGCTTGAGCTAGCTAGCTTGAGCTTGAGCTAGCTAGCTTGAGCTTGAGCTAGCTAGCAAGCTTGTGCTTGAGCTAGCTAGCTAGCTTGAGCTTGAGCTAGCTAGCTTGAGCTTGAGCTAGCTAGCTAGCTTGAACTTGAGCTAGCTAGCTAGCTTGAGCTTGAGCTAGCTAGCTAGCTTGAGCTTGAGCTAGCTAGCTAGCTTGAGCTTGTGCTTGAGCTAGCTAGCTAGCTTGAGCTTGAGCTTGAGCTAGCTGGCTTGAGCTTGAGCTAGCTAGCTTGAGCTTGAGCTAGCTAGCTTGAGCTTGACCTAGCTAGCTAGCTTGAACTTGAGCTAGCTAGCTAGCTTGAGCTTGAGCTAGCTAGCTAGCTTGAGCTTGAGCTAGCTAGCTAGCTTGAGCTTGAGCTTGAGCTAGCTAGCTTGAGCTTGAGCTTGAGCTAGCTAGCTAGCTTGAGCTTGAGCTAGCTAGCTTGAGCTTGAGCTAGCTAGCTTGAGCTTGAGCTAGCTAGCTAGCTTGAGCTTGAGCTAGCTAGCTAGCTTGAACTTGAGCTAGCTAGCTAGCTTGAGTTTGAGCTAGCTAGCTTGAGCTTGAGCTAGCTAGCTTGAGCTTGAGCTAGCTAGCTAGCTTGAACTTGAGCTAGCTAGCTAGCTTGAGCTTGAGCTAGCTAGCTAGCTTGAGCTTGAGCTAGCTAGCTAGCTTGAGCTTGAGCTTGAGCTAGCTAGCTTGAGCTTGAGCTTGAGCTAGCTAGCTAGCTTGAGCTTGAGCTAGCTAGCTTGAGCTTGAGCTAGCTAGCTTGAGCTTGAGCTAGCTAGCTAGCTTGAGCTTGAGCTAGCTAGCTAGCTTGAACTTGAGCTAGCTAGCTAGCTTGAGCTTGAGCTAGCTAGCTTGAGCTTGAGCTAGCTAGCTAGCTTGAGCTTGAGCTTGAGCTAGCTAGCTAGCTAGCTTGAGCTTGAGCTTGAGCTTGAGCTAGCTAGCTTGAGCTTGAGCTAGCTAGCTAGCTTGAGCTTGGGCTTGAGCTAGCTAGCTTGAGCTTCAGCTTGAGCTAGCTAGCTTGAGCTTGAGCTTGAGCTAGCTAGCTTGAGCTTGAGCTTGAGCTAGCTAGCTTGAGCTTGAGCTTGAGCTAGCTAGCTAGCTAGCTTGAGCTTGAGCTAGCTAGCTTGAGCTTGAGCTAGCTAGCTAGCTTGAGCTTGAGCTTGAGCTAGCTGGCTTGAGCTTGAGCTAGCTAGCTTGAGCTTGAGCTAGCTAGCTTGAGCTTGAGCTAGCTAGCTAGCTTGAACTTGAGCTAGCTAGCTAGCTTGAGCTTGAGCTTGAGCTTGAGCTAGCTAGCTAGCTTGAGCTTGAGCTTGAGCTAGCTGGCTTGAGCTTGAGCTAGCTAGCTTGAGCTTGAGCTAGCTAGCTTGAGCTTGAGCTAGCTAGCTAGCTTGAACTTGAGCTAGCTAGCTAGCTTGAGCTTGAGCTAGCTAGCTAGCTTGAGCTTGAGCTAGCTAGCTAGCTTGAGCTTGAGCTTGAGCTAGCTAGCTTGAGCTTGAGCTTGAGCTAGCTAGCTAGCTTGAGCTTGAGCTAGCTAGCTTGAGCTTGAGCTAGATAGCTTGAGCTTGAGCTAGCTAGCTAGCTTGAGCTTGAGCTAGCTAGCTAGCTTGAACTTGAGCTAGCTAGCTAGCTTGAGCTTGAGCTAGCTAGCTAGCTTGAGCTAGCTAGCTAGCTTGAGCTTGAGCTTGAGCTAGCTAGCTTGAGCTTGAGCTAGCTAGCTAGCTTGAGCTTGAGCTAGCTAGCTAGCTTGAGCTTGAGCTAGCTAGCTAGCTTGAGCTTGAGCTTGAGCTAGCTAGCTTGAGCTTGAGCTTGAGCTAGCTAGCTAGCTTGAGCTTGAGCTAGCTAGCTTGAGCTTGAGCTAGCTAGCTTGAGCTTGAGCTAGCTAGCAAGCTTGTGCTTGAGCTAGCTAGCTAGCTTGAGCTTGAGCTTGAGCTAGCTAGCTTGAGCTTGAGCTAGCTAGCTTGAGCTTGAGCTAGCTAGCTTGAGCTTGAGCTAGCTAGCAAGCTTGTGCTTGAGCTAGCTAGCTAGCTTGAGCTTGAGCTTGAGCTAGCTGGCTTGAGCTTGAGCTAGCTAGCTTGAGCTTGAGCTAGCTAGCTTGAGCTTGAGCTAGCTAGCTAGCTTGAACTTGAGCTAGCTAGCTAGCTTGAGCTTGAGCTAGCTAGCTAGCTTGAGCTTGAGCTAGCTAGCTAGCTTGAGCTTGAGCTTGAGCTAGCTAGCTTGAGCTTGAGCTTGAGCTAGCTAGCTAGCTTGAGCTTGAGCTAGCTAGCTTGAGCTTGAGCTAGCTAGCTTGAGCTTGAGCTAGCTAGCTAGCTTGAGCTTGAGCTAGCTAGCTAGCTTGAACTTGAGCTAGCTAGCTAGCTTGAGTTTGAGCTAGCTAGCTTGAGCTTGAGCTAGCTAGCTTGAGCTTGAGCTAGCTAGCTAGCTTGAACTTGAGCTAGCTAGCTAGCTTGAGCTTGAGCTAGCTAGCTAGCTTGAGCTTGAGCTAGCTAGCTAGCTTGAGCTTGAGCTTGAGCTAGCTAGCTTGAGCTTGAGCTTGAGCTAGCTAGCTAGCTTGAGCTTGAGCTAGCTAGCTTGAGCTTGAGCTAGCTAGCTTGAGCTTGAGCTAGCTAGCTAGCTTGAGCTTGAGCTAGCTAGCTAGCTTGAACTTGAGCTAGCTAGCTAGCTTGAGCTTGAGCTAGCTAGCTAGCTTGAGCTAGCTAGCTAGCTTGAGCTTGAGCTTGAGCTTGAGCTAGCTAGCTTGAGCTTGAGCTAGCTAGCTAGCTTGAGCTTGAGCTAGCTAGCTAGCTTGAGCTTGAGCTAGCTAGCTAGCTTGAGCTTGAGCTTGAGCTAGCTAGCTTGAGCTTGAGCTAGCTAGCTAGCTTGAGCTTGAGCTAGCTAGCTAGCTTGAGCTTGAGCTTGAGCTAGCTAGCTTGAGCTTGAGCTTGAGCTAGCTAGCTAGCTTGAGCTTGAGCTAGCTAGCTTGAGCTTGAGCTAGCTAGCTTGAGCTTGAGCTAGCTAGCTAGCTTGTGCTTGAGCTAGCTAGCTAGCTTGAGCTTGAGCTTGAGCTAGCTGGCTTGAGCTTGAGCTAGCTAGCTTGAGCTTGAGCTAGCTAGCTTGAGCTTGAGCTAGCTAGCTAGCTTGAACTTGAGCTAGCTAGCTAGCTTGAGCTTGAGCTAGCTAGCTAGCTTGAGCTTGAGCTAGCTAGCTAGCTTGAGCTTGAGCTTGAGCTAGCTAGCTTGAGCTTGAGCTTGAGCTAGCTAGCTAGCTTGAGCTTGAGCTAGCTAGCTTGAGCTTGAGCTAGCTAGCTTGAGCTTGAGCTAGCTAGCTAGCTTGAGCTTGAGCTAGCTAGCTAGCTTGAACTTGAGCTAGCTAGCTAGCTTGAGCTTGAGCTAGCTAGCTAGCTTGAGCTAGCTAGCTAGCTTGAGCTTGAGCTTGAGCTAGCTAGCTTGAGCTTGAGCTAGCTAGCTAGCTTGAGCTTGAGCTAGCTAGCTAGCTTGAGCTTGAGCCAGCTAGCTAGCTTGAGCTTGAGCTTGAGCTAGCTAGCTTGAGCTTGAGCTTGAGCTAGCTAGCTAGCTTGAGCTTGAGCTAGCTAGCTTGAGCTTGAGCTAGCTAGCTTGAGCTTGAGCTAGCTAGCAAGCTTGTGCTTGAGCTAGCTAGCTAGCTTGAGCTTGAGCTTGAGCTAGCTAGCTTGAGCTTGAGCTAGCTAGCTTGAGCTTGAGCTAGCTAGCTTGAGCTTGAGCTAGCTAGCAAGCTTGTGCTTGAGCTAGCTAGCTAGCTTGAGCTTGAGCTTGAGCTAGCTGGCTTGAGCTTGAGCTAGCTAGCTTGAGCTTGAGCTAGCTAGCTTGAGCTTGAGCTAGCTAGCTAGCTTGAACTTGAGCTAGCTAGCTAGCTTGAGCTTGAGCTAGCTAGCTAGCTTGAGCTTGAGCTAGCTAGCTAGCTTGAGCTTGAGCTTGAGCTAGCTAGCTTGAGCTTGAGCTTGAGCTAGCTAGCTAGCTGGAGCTTGAGCTAGCTAGCTTGAGCTTGAGCTAGCTAGCTTGAGCTTGAGCTAGCTAGCTAGCTTGAGCTTGAGCTAGCTAGCTAGCTTGAACTTGAGCTAGCTAGCTAGCTTGAGTTTGAGCTAGCTAGCTTGAGCTTGAGCTAGCTAGCTTGAGCTTGAGCTAGCTAGCTAGCTTGAACTTGAGCTAGCTAGCTAGCTTGAGCTTGAGCTAGCTAGCTAGCTTGAGCTTGAGCTAGCTAGCTAGCTTGAGCTTGAGCTTGAGCTAGCTAGCTTGAGCTTGAGCTTGAGCTAGCTAGCTAGCTTGAGCTTGAGCTAGCTAGCTTGAGCTTGAGCTAGCTAGCTTGAGCTTGAGCTAGCTAGCTAGCTTGAGCTTGAGCTAGCTAGCTAGCTTGAACTTGAGCTAGCTAGCTAGCTTGAGCTTGAGCTAGCTAGCTAGCTTGAGCTAGCTAGCTAGCTTGAGCTTGAGCTTGAGCTTGAGCTAGCTAGCTTGAGCTTGAGCTAGCTAGCTAGCTTGAGCTTGAGCTAGCTAGCCAGCTTGAGCTTGAGCTAGCTAGCTAGCTTGAGCTTGAGCTTGAGCTAGCTAGCTTGAGCTTGAGCTTGAGCTAGCTAGCTAGCTTGAGCTTGAGCTAGCTAGCTAGCTTGAGCTTGAGCTTGAGCTAGCTAGCTTGAGCTTGAGCTTGAGCTAGCTAGCTAGCTTGAGCTTGAGCTAGCTAGCTTGAGCTTGAGCTAGCTAGCTTGAGATTGAGCTAGCTAGCTAGCTTGTGCTTGAGCTAGCTAGCTAGCTTGAGCTTGAGCTTGAGCTAGCTGGCTTGAGCTTGAGCTAGCTAGCTTGAGCTTGAGCTAGCTAGCTTGAGCTTGAGCTAGCTAGCTAGCTTGAACTTGAGCTAGCTAGCTAGCTTGAGCTTGAGCTTGAGCTAGCTAGCTAGCTTGAGCTTGAGCTAGCTAGCTAGCTTGAGCTTGAGCTTGAGCTAGCTAGCTTGAGCTTGAGCTTGAGCTAGCTAGCTAGCTTGAGCTTGAGCTAGCTAGCTTGAGCTTGAGCTAGCTAGCTTGAGCTTGAGCTAGCTAGCTAGCTTGAGCTTGAGCTAGCTAGCTAGCTTGAACTTGAGCTAGCTAGCTAGCTTGAGCTTGAGCTAGCTAGCTAGCTTGAGCTAGCTAGCTAGCTTGAGCTTGAGCTTGAGCTTGAGCTAGCTAGCTTGAGCTTGAGCTAGCTAGCTAGCTTGAGCTTGAGCTAGCTAGCTAGCTTGAGCTTGAGCTAGCTAGCTAGCTTGAGCTTGAGCTTGAGCTAGCTAGCTTGAGCTTGAGCTTGAGCTAGCTAGCTAGCTTGAGCTTGAGCTAGCTAGCTTGAGCTTGAGCTAGCTAGCTTGAGCTTGAGCTAGCTAGCTAGCTTGAGCTTGAGCTAGCTAGCTAGCTTGAGCTTGAGCTAGCTGGCTTGAGCTTGAGCTAGATAGCTTGAGCTTGAGCTAGCTAGCTAGCTTGAGCTAGCTAGCTAGAGCTCGACCTATGAAAAGCTGCGCAAACACTTATTCTATAATAATTGCGAAAATTAAAAATTTCACAAGTGAAAAGCTGCATAAACAGTAATTCTATGTGTGGGGCATTATTAGGGGGAGGTGTCTTGTCAAAATATGGCTGGACTAAAGACCTCAACCCAGATAGGGTGGAAGGCCCTATGATCGGTCTGTTACTAATCGGTGACCGATAAAGACCTGACCAAGGCCTGTAGTAAGCTTGGTTAGGCATTACAGGAGATAACACTAAGACCGAGGGGTCTTAGAGAGCCCTCTAGCGGGGCGAATAGAGCTAGATCGAGCCTTGGGAAAGCTAGATCGAGCAGGACTGAAGCTAAAGGATAGACCGAGAGGTCTGTCTGGTCCTCCTAGAGAGGCCAAGAGAAAGTACGAGAAGCCAACTAAAGCTTGATCGGGCCTTCAGCAAGCACGACCGAGCTGTACCGGAGCTAACACTAAGACCGAGGGGTCTTAGAGAGCCCTCTAGCGGGGCGAATAGAGCTAGATCGAGCCTTGGGAAAGCTAGATCGAGCAGGACTGAAGCTAAACGATAGACCGAGAGGTCTGTCTGGTCCTCCTAGAGAGGCCAAGAGAAAAAACGAGAAGCTAACTAAAGCTTGATCGGGCCTTCAGCAAGCACGACCGAGCTGTACCGGAGCTAACACTAAGACCGAGGGGTCTTAGAGAGCCCTCTAGCGGGGCGAATAGAGCTTGATCAAGCCTTGGGCAAGCTAGATCGAGCAGGACTGAAGCTAAGCAAGAGACCGAGAGGTCTGTCTGGTCCTCCTAGAGAGGCCAAGAGAAAGTACGAGAAGCCAACTAAAGCTTGATCGGGCCTTCAGCAAGCACGACCGAGCTGTACCGGAGCTAACACTAAGACCGAGGGGTCTTAGAGAGCCCTCTAGCGGGGCGAATAGAGCTAGATCGAGCCTTGGGAAAGCTAGATCGAGCAGGACTGAAGCTAAACGATAGACCGAGAGGTCTGTCTGGTCCTCCTAGAGAGGCCAAGAGAAAGTACGAGAAGCTAACTAAAGCTTGATCGCGCCTTCAGCAAGCACGATTGAGCAAGACCGGAGCTAACACTAAGACCGAAGTGTCTTAGAGAGCCCTCTGGTGGGGCGAATAGAGCTAGATCGAGCCTTGGGAAAGCTAGATCGAGTAAGATTGAAGCTGAAAGAGTGTCAGAGGAGCAAATGAACCTCCAAAAAGTGAAAATCAAATTTTAGAAAAAACACAAGTTAAATACTGCATGGACAGTATTTCTATGTGTGGGGCATTATTAGGGGGAGGTGTCTTGTCAAAATATGGCTGGACTAAAGACCTCAACCCGGATAGGGTGGAAGGCCCCATGATCGGTCTGTTACTAATCGGTGACCGATAAAGACCTGACCAAGGCCTGTAGTAAGCTTGGTTAGGCATTACAGGAGTTAACACTAAGACCGAGGGGTCTTAGAGAGCCCTCTAGCGGGGCGAATAGAGCTAGATCGAGCCTTGGGAAAGCTAGATCGAGCAGGACTGAAGCTAAGCAAGAGACCGAAAGGTCTGTCTGGTCCTCCTAGAGAGGCCAAGAGAAAGTACGAGAAGCTAACTAAAGCTTGATCAGGCCTTCAGCAAGCACGACCGAGCTGTACCGGAGCTAACACTAAGACCGAGGGGTCTTAGAGAGCCCTCTAGCAGGGCGAATAGATCTAGATCGAGCCTTGGGAAAGCTAGATCGAGCAGGACTGAAGCTAAACGATAGACCGAGAGGTCTGTCTGGTCCTCCTAGAGAGGCCAAGAGAAAGTACGAGAAGCTAACTAAAGCTTGATCGGGCCTTCAGCAAGCACGACCGAGCTGTACCGGAGCTAACACTAAGACCGAGGGGTCTTAGAGAGCCCTCTAGCAGGGCGAATAGAGCTAGATCGAGCCTTGGGAAAGCTAGATCAAGCAGGACTGAAGCTAAACGATAGACCGAGAGGTCTGTCTGGTCCTCCTAGAGAGGCCAAGAGAAAGTACGAGAATCTAACTAAAGCTTGATCGGGCCTTCAGCAAGCACGACCGAGCTGTACCGGAGCTAACACTAAGACCGAGGGGTCTTAGAGAGCCCTCTAGCAGGGCGAATAGAGCTAGATCGAGCCTTGGGAAAGCTAGATCGAGCAGGACTGAAGCTAAACGATAGACCGAGAGGTCTGTCTGGTCCTCCTAGAGAGGCCAAGAGGAAGTACGAGAAGCTAACTAAAGCTTGATCGCGCCTTCAGCAAGCACGATTGAGCAAGACCGGAGCTAACACTAAGACCGAAGTGTCTTAGAGAGCCCTCTAGTGGGGCGAATAGAGCTAGATCGAGCCTTGGGAAAGCTAGATCGAGTAAGATTGAAGCTGAAAGAGTGTCAGAGGAGCAAATGAACCTCCAAAAAGTGAAAATCAAATTTTAGAAAAAAACACAAGTTAAATACTGCATGGACAGTAATTCTATGTGTGGGGCATTATTAGGGAGAGGTGTCTTGTCAAAATATGGCTGGACTAAAGACCTCAACCCGGATAGGGTGGAAGGCCCTATGATTGGTCTGTTACTAATCGGTGACCGATAAAGACCTGACCAAGGCCTGTAGTAAGCTTGGTTAGGCATTACAGAAGATAACACTAAGACCGAGGGGTCTTAGAGAGCCCTCTAGCGGGGCGAATAGAGCTTGATCAAGCCTTGGGCAAGCTAGATCGAGCAGGACTGAAGCTAAACGATAGACCGAGAGGTCTGTCTGGTCCTCCTAGAGAGGCCAAGAGAAAGTACGAGAATCTAACTAAAGCTGGGTCGGGCCTTCAGCAAGCACGACCGAGCAGTACCGGAGCTAACACTAAGACCGAGGGGTCTTAGAGAGCCCTCTAGTGGGGCGAATAGAGCTAGATCGAGCCTTGGGAAAGCTAGATCGAGCAGGACTGAAGCTAAACGATAAACCGAAAGGTCTGACGGGTCCTCATAAGAGGCATGGAGAAAGATCTGATACTAAAGTACCTCTCGGAAGTAATAAAATATGCCTGATGAAGCCGGGTATGATGTTTGTTGTTTGATGGCATTCATCGATTAGGTCTGGTGGATTCCCCATTACTCCGAGTGGTACTAGTAGAGGCTCCTACAGGGGTGAGCAAAGCGAGATCAAGCCTTAGGCAAGCTAGATCGAGCAGAACTGAAGCTGAAAAGCAAAATAAATGACAGGTCTGTCCAAATCAATAAACTTGAAATCCAGTGTGGTCACCACGGGTCACGAGGTGAATTCCTAGCGATTGTCTGCTGAACGTATAGGAAGGCCCGAAACGAACGATAATTTCATTGCACAGTGGAGATACTATACGTTCAGGAGTAGCATACATCGGGTTTGATCTATGATCATGTCTGGTCTCCGAGGATCCACCGGGTTACCAACTGGCACCGCTGTACTGGGTGTAAAACTGGGCCACCTGAAGTCCCGGGTGTAAAACTAGGTGCCTCTGTGCCAAAGTAGCGGCTTGCGTAGTGCATTATGCCTCCGGCTTGCGAAATGGTTATAAGCAATAACAACAGGACGCCGCGGGGTGTTCACTTAAAGGAGTAACGTTCTCTCAAGGGAGGGGATCTAAAAATCTTGATAAAACATTTATTCTATGCAAAATTTGTGCGCAAATTTTGCAAAGTAAAAAGCTGCACTGTAGCAAATTCTATGTGTGTAGCATTATTAGGGAAGTGTTGTTTGATGGCACCTCTCTACTTGATGCACCAAAGAACTACCTTGATGGCTCATGACCGCTGGTAATCTGTCGTCGCTAGTAGTTCGGAACTGAGAACAAATATGTTCGCAAATTACAACAATTATACAGCATATTGCTGAATAAAGCAGAACCGAATAATACTCAGTGACTTTACACCAAGACTGACTAATGTCTGGATTGTATCGTCCTACTCGAGTAAGGCGAAGAAAAGCTAGAAAGATACGCTTTTCACAAAGCAGGCTTAATGCATGCAAACCAAGGAGGAAGGAGTGATGCCCCTCCTTATAATAAGCAGAACCAAATAAAGAACAGACAGCATCATCTGTACAGTGACCAAGAAGAGGTGAAACTTCTGTATGTGAAAAGGCAATTTGAGCGAGATTTCTTAGCAGACTAGTATTATGTTGTTTCTAGTAGGCGAAAGCCGAAACATCAACATGTGAAAATCTGATATTAAATCCTCAATCATTTTCCCTAGTATTATACAGCTATGAGTAACCTTAATTGGACACGGCAATTATTGCTGACCGGTGAAACTTTCGCATGGGAAAGACACACACACTTCTTGACAAAGCAATAAGTATTATGCTGTTTCTAGTACGCGAAAGCAGAAACATCAGCATGTGAAAGTTGTGAAGTTGAAGAATTTTTGTGTTGAGTACGATGTTGTTACTAGTAACCATGTCGACAGCTGAGAACTGTTCTCTAACCAATAGAAGGTGAAACTTCTGTATGTGAAAAGGCAATTTGAGCGAGATTTCTTAGCAGACTAGTATTATGTTGTTTCTAGTAGGCGAAAGCCGAAACATCAACATGTGAAAATCTGATATTAAATCCTCAATCATTTTCCCTAGTATTATACAGCTACTAGTAGCCGTAATTGGTCAGGGAAACATTGTTGACCGGTGAAACTTCACATGGGAAAGACACACAAATTACTTGACAAAACAATAAGTATTATGCTGTTTCTAGTATGCGAAAGCAGAAACATCAGCATGTGAAAGTTGTGAAGTTGAAAAGTTTTTGTGTTGAGTACGGTGTTGTTACTAGTAACCATGTCGACAGCTGGAAAGCTGTTCTCTAACCAATAAAAGGTAAAACTTCTGTATCTGAAGAGGCGGCGTGATTGAGATTTTTAACAGACTAGTATTATGTTGTTTCTAGTAGGCGAGAGCCGAAACATCGACATGTGAACATCTGGTTTTTAAATCATGAGTCAATTCTCCCTAGTATGATACAGTTGTTAGCCGGTATTGGTAACAGTAGAACAGAGATTTGGAGGGCAAAACCTGCTCATGGGAAATGCTCACAGAGCGCTATCTACCAGTACACATAGTATTATGCTGTTTCTAGTACGCGCGAGCCGAAACATCAGCATGTGAAATGTGTAATCGTGGGTAACTCTAAGTGTGTAGAGTACTGTGTAGTAACTAGTAGCCATGCCAAAGCATGCATTGAAACTCTTCGTGATTTAAAAAGCTCAAAGCAAGATTGACGAGGCCGCAAGGCTATGTCTTTCTAAATTCGAACAAATCGAAAGATTGTTCAAAGTACAATTAAACTGATTGATCCTGTCAGTTGCCATATGCTTGTCTGAAAGACTAAGCCATGCATGTGCAAGCGAAGCTTGAAAAAGTGGAACCGCGAATGGCTCATTAAATCAGTTACTATCTATTAGTTGATTTGCAAGCTAAATGAATAACTGCGGTAACCCTGCAGCTAATGCATGCTGATTGTCCGACACTGTCGGAGACTTTTACAAGACTACACCGGGTGATTTGCTAAGTACAGACACATCCCGTGATGAGTCCTAGTAACTGAAAGATCCCAGATAGCTTCGGCTTGGGGACGGAACTTCCGAATTTCTGACCTATCAACCTATGATGGTAGTGTAACGGACTACCATGGTTGTGACGGGTAACGGGGAATCAGGGTTCGATTCCGGAGAGGGAGCCTTAGAAACGGCTACCACATCCAAGGAAGGCAGCAGGCACGCAAATTACCCACTCTCCGCACGAGGAGGTAGTGACTAGAAATAATGATATGAACCTTTATGGTTTGTAATCAGAATGGAATGGACTTAAAAGCTCCATTGATGAACGAGTAGAGGGCAAGTCTGGTGCCAGCAGCCGCGGTAATACCAGCCTCTACAAGCGTATGCAATAGTTGCTGCGTTTAAAAAGCTCATAGTTGGATCTGTTTGAGTAGAACGGCAACATGGTCTTCAGTTAAATCTGTTGACTCGTTCCGCTCATCCTTCGCATCGAAGAAATAGTTTGCACTTAAATGTGACGAACTGTGGAAACGGTGTTTTCACCCTGAGAAAATTAGAGTGTTCAAAGCATCCTTTGGGATCGAATAATAAAGCATGGAATAATGGAGAATGACCCGCTACTCGATTGATGCCGGTTGGCTGAGTGCGGTAATGATTGAAAGGAACAGACGGGGGCATTTGTATTGCTACGTTAGAGGTGAAATTCTTGGATCGTGGCAAGACAAACTACTGCGAAAGCATTTGCCAAGAATGTTTTCATTAATCAAGAACGAAAGTCAGAGTATTGAAGAGGATTAGATACCCTCGTAATTCTGACCATAAACTATACCAACCTACAATTTGTCAAAGTCGATCTTGACTTGGCAAGAGATTAACCGGGAAACCAAAGTTTATTGGTTCCGGGGGAAGTATGGTTGCAAAATCGAAACTTAAAGGAATTGACGGAAGGGCACCACCAGGAGTGGAGCCTGCGGCTTAATTTGACTCAACACGGGAAAACTCACCCGGTCCAGACATCTTAAGGATTGACAGATTGAATATCTTTCATGATTATATGGGCGGTGGTGCATGGCCGTTCTTAGTTAGTGGAGTGATCTGTCTGGTTAATTCCGATAACGAACGAGATCTTCTCCATCTAAATAATGAAATTCACTATATGTGAATTCAAACACTTCTTAGAGGAACTATGCGGAATTAAATACCGCAGATGAAGTGAGGCTATAACAGGTCTGTGATGCCCTTAGATGTTCTGGACTGCACGCGCGCTACACTGTGTACTTTTAGATTGAGTACTCAGCCCTTGGTCCGAAATGGACTGGGCAATCAGAGAAAAGTACAGCGCTTCAAGGGGATCGTCTGTTGTAACTTGCAGACGTGAACCAGGAATTCCTGGTACTTATGAGTCAACAACTCATAGGGATTACGTCCCTGCCCTTTGTACACACCGCCCGTCGCTACTACTGATTGGATAGTTAAGCAAGAATTGCAAATTCCTACTGTTGGGACTTCGGTCTCCGGCAACGGGATGAAGCGGATCGAGCTTAATTGTCTAGAGGAAGTAAAAGTCGTAACAAGGTTTCCGTAGGGGAACCTGCGGAAGGATCAGTGATTGATTCCTTCGGGCATGGCTGCTGGTAGAGGCCATGTCTGTAGTGCGCATGACGCTCTGTCGCTAGAGATTGCTTGGCAACCAATCTCGAATTATGTATCGAGCTCAAAAACTACTTGTGTGGATACATAGTTCAGCAGTCATGGCAAGGGACTGCTTAAAGGGAGACTAGTTAGCAAAAGCAGCCTAGCAGAACTGCAGCTATCTAGATCTCAGAAGCTGGGTTATAGAAGCCCAGCTATAGACTTGTGAATGAGAAAGGCCTAAAAAGGTCCACAAGTCGCGTGGTTAGAACCGACACGCAAAAATCCCAGCGAGTGACAGAGCGTTGCGCTGTTCAGTGGGAAAGAGTTGAGCTACTCGGGGCGCCCACTGAACTTGCTCCGAGCCAAAGGCTCGAAAAAACACAGCTTAGCCTCAGATCCTTTACATAGAAGGCTAGCTAAAATAAACTTACCTTGGACGAGGGTAAAGTTTAGTCAGTTCTTAGGGGAGAGTAATCCACAGCTTCTCGCCCTCTGAACATTCTCCCAGATATGTAGGTCTGGGAGAGTCTCCTCCTGTTCTTCGGAATCTGGAGGTAGACAAAGACAGTACGATACGATCTTGCATCGGGATGACTAACCGATAATGATCATAATCTGACAATTTTTCCGGCTTGAGGCACCGGAGTCAGATTAAAGACACATACTGAACTAAAGGCGTATGTGCAAAGCTTGTCGGAGTGTAGAGAGTCAAGCTGAGTTGACTCGTCACGTGGTGATGACAACAGCCATGTGCAAAACACTCACAACTTTATCGTCTATGTGGAAAAGGTTGCTAACAGCGCTCTCTATGAGAGGCCCTCGCATATAACTATACGAGGAAAAGGCGATAGAGTTGTTTGAATGTGGGGCAGGTTCATCGACAAGCTAAGTTGATCACATTCTTGTTGTGGCATCCTACTAGAATTGGTCACGGTCTGCACCAACTCTCCCCAAGTTGGCCAGACTTAAAACTAGAAATAAGGTTTGCAGCTATGTGAACCTAGAAACTGTAAAGGAGTTGAAAGAACTTAAAGGAATTGAAAGAGGCCTTGAGGTATATCCTCTTGGTAAAGACCCACAAAAGCTCACAAAAGTGGCTTCGAAGGGCAAAACTGGTTCATCCAAAACAATTGGAGAGCTTAAATCAGAACCAATTCGAATGAAACACTATTGGTGAAACTTCATCATGAGAACGTCACAAGCTGATCACGCTCTATGATATGACTAGTATTATGTTGCTTCTAGTAGGCTAAGCGCAAGCCGAAACATCAACATGTGAAAGTCGTAGAATTTTGCAATCAAACTGTGGCTAGTACTGTGATGTTACTAGTAACCTGGTGTTCCGTCATATGGCCAAGAGAGCATTTGAAGGCGAAACTTCTGCATGGGAAAGCTGCATCATGATCAAAATTTTATATCGAGTATTATGTTGACGTTAGTAGGCCTTGGCCGAAAACGCAGCATGTGAAAGGTATAGATAAAAGTTATTGTTGCAGTCAGTACTGTGTAGTTACTAGTAGCTGGATTTAAGCTCAAAATGAGACACTGTTGGTGAAACTTCATCATGAGAATGTCACAAGCTGATCAAGCTCTATGATATGACTAGTATTATGTTGCTTCTAGTAGGCTAAGCGCAAGCCGAAACATCAACATGTGAAAGTCGTAGAATTTTGCGATCAAATTGTGGCTAGTACTGTGATGTTACTAGTAACCTTGTGTTACGTCATATGGCCAAGAGAGCATTTGAAGGCGAAACTTCTGCATGGGGAAGCTGCATCATGAACAAAAGTTTATATCGAGTATTATGTTGACATTAGTAGGCCCTGGCCGAAAGCGCAGCATGTGAAAGGTATAGATAAAAGTTATCGTTGCAGTCAGTACTGTGTAGTTACTAGTAGCTGGATTTAAGCTCGAAATGAGACACTGTTGGTGAAACTTCATCATGAGAACGTCACAAGCTGATCACGCTCCATGATATGACTAGTATTATGTTGCTTCTAGTAGGCTAAGCGCAAGCCGAAACATCAACATGTGAAAGTCGTAGAATTTTGCGATCAAATTGTGGCTAGTACTGTGATGTTACTAGTAACCTTGTGTTACGTCATATGGCCAAGAGAGCATTTGAAGGCGAAACTTCTGCATGGGGAAGCTGCATCATGAACAAAAGTTTATATCGAGTATTATGTTGACGTTAGTAGGCCCTGGCCGAAAGCGCAGCATGTGAAAGGTATAGATAAAAGTTAGCGTTGCAGTCAGTACTGTGTAGTTACTAGTAGCTGGATTTAAGCTCGAAATGAGACACTGTTGGTGAAACTTCATCATGAGAACGTCACAAGCTGATCACGCTCTATGATATGACTAGTATTATGTTGCTTCTAGTAGGCTAAGCGCAAGCCGAAACATCAACATGTGAAAGTCGTAGAATTTTGCAATCAAACTGTGGCTAGTACTGTGATGTTACTAGTAACCTTTTCTTACGTCATATGGCCAAGAGAGCATTTGAAGGCGAAACTTCTGCATGGGGAAGCTGCATCATGAACAAAAGTTTATATCGAGTATTATGTTGACGTTAGTAGGCCCTGGCCGAAAGCGCAGCATGTGAAAGGTATAGATAAAAGTTATCGTTGCAGTCAGTACTGTGTAGTTACTAGTAGCTGGATTTAAGCTCGAAGTGAGACACTGTTGGTGAAACTTCATCATGAGAACGTCACAAGCTGATCACGCTCTATGATATGACTAGTATTATGTTGCTTATAGTAGGCTAAGCGCAAGCCGAAACATCAACATGTGAAAGTCGTAGAATTTTGCGATCAAATTGTGGCTAGTACTGTGATGTTACTAGTAACCTTGTGTTACGTCATATGGCCAAGAGAGCATTTGAAGGCGAAACTTCTGCATGGGGAAGCTGCATCATGAACAAAAGTTTATATCGAGTATTATGTTGACGTTAGTAGGCCCTGGCCGAAAGCGCAGCATGTGAAAGGTATAGATAAAAGTTAGCGTTGCAGTCAGTACTGTGTAGTTACTAGTAGCTGGATTTAAGCTCGAAATGAGACACTGTTGGTGAAACTTCATCATGAGAACGTCACAAGCTGATCACGCTCTATGATATGACTAGTATTATGTTGCTTCTAGTAGGCTAAGCGCAAGCCGAAACATCAACATGTGAAAGTCGTAGAATTTTGCAATCAAACTGTGGCTAGTACTGTGATGTTACTAGTAACCTTTTCTTACGTCATATGGCCAAGAGAGCATTTGAAGGCGAAACTTCTGCATGGGGAAGCTGCATCATGAACAAAAGTTTATATCGAGTATTATGTTGACGTTAGTAGGCCCTGGCCGAAAGCGCAGCATGTGAAAGGTATAGATAAAAGTTATCGTTGCAGTCAGTACTGTGTAGTTACTAGTAGCTGGATTTAAGCTCGAAGTGAGACACTGTTGGTGAAACTTCATCATGAGAACGTCACAAGCTGATCACGCTCTATGATATGACTAGTATTATGTTGCTTATAGTAGGCTAAGCGCAAGCCGAAACATCAACATGTGAAAGTCGTAGAATTTTGCGATCAAACTGTGGCTAGTACTTTGATGATGCTTGTAGCCAACCGAATTGGTTGAAAAGCCCAATAAGTAAGCTAACTTGGGAGAGCTTGTTGGAAACCAAATGCTACTAGATTGGTCCAAATACATCCTTCAACAGGGGATCACTTGGCTCGCTTTACGAAGAGGAGCACAGCTATATGTGTTAATTCGGTATGAATCGCAAGATTTGTTTACCGACCTCTCTAACGCAAAAGGCGGTCTCGGCTTCGGCTGTTGACTGCGTCCGATTCAGGGTTATATAACTCTCGATTGAACACATTGATGTTCTATTGTTGGTGCTTCCAATAAAATTGGAACACTTAAAGCAGAACCGATTCAAATAATAGCATTCTGATCAATGATTGCATTCCTTGATCAAGAACTGCTGGAGTCATTGTGATGGCGAATTTTCTTCATAAGAAAATTGCAAAGAGACGGAACTTAATGAGACTAGTATTATGTTGTTTCTAGTAAGCGGAAGCTGAAACAGCAACATGTGAAAATCAAGTTTTGTTCAATGATCTCGAGGCGATAAGTACTATGAAGCAACTAGTAGCCTAAGCATGACTCAGATTTGAGACAGTCAAAAAGACTGGCGAAACTTCTTCACATGAAAGTTACATAGAGAACTACAAATGTATACAGCGAGTATTATGTTGTTTCTAGTAGGCGAAAGCTGAAACATCAACATGTGAAAGTTGTCTGCAAACTGTAGAACGATATGTGATTAGTACTGTGCTGTTACTAGTAGCCAGTCTGACTGTAGAAGCCAAGACAAAGGGAAACTAATGCATCTGAAAAGGACAAGTTATGGAAAGGTATGCACGATAAGTATTATGTTGTTTCTAGTAAGCGGCAGCTGAAACATCAACATGTGAACGTCGTTGTGTACAGTAACCTAGAACTATATAGTCCTTAGTAACGTGCATTTACTAGTACCTGTAATTGGTATTCAGACTCAGGCAGTTTGGAATAGTTTGGCAAAGATGCACCAGAGAAAACTGGGATTTGATACAGAAATTGTTGAATACAAGTATTATGCTGCTTCTAGTAGGTTGAATCCGAAACATCAGCATGTGAAAATTGAAAACATTTCTGGTTCGAATTGTCACAAGTATTTGGTGATCTGAGTAGCCAAACTCACTACAAC
Organism: Convolutriloba macropyga; assembly: GCF_964194025.1. NCBI lineage: Eukaryota > Metazoa > Xenacoelomorpha > Acoela > Convolutidae > Convolutriloba > Convolutriloba macropyga. The sequence continues at coordinate 26,540 of NW_027451857.1, forward strand.
GCCAATTGAAGGCAAAAATTCTCAACGGGAAAAGCTATTCTCATTGAATGAGCTAACAAGACGAGTATTATGTTGCTTCTAGTAGGCGAAAGCCAAAACATCAACATGTGAAAGTCTTGCTGAACAAATTTAATGTTGTTGAGCTCAGTACCGTGTGAATTAGTAGCCATAATTGGCGAGCGAAAATTGAACTGGCGAAACTTCGTCTTTGGAAAATTGCAGATGCCGAGCACTTATTTTGCAACGAGTATTATGTTGACTGTAGTAAGCGAAAGCCGAAACAGCAACATGTGAAAGCTGTTGAAATTTGTGGTCATTTTGCAATAAGTACAAGGAGTGTAACTAGTAGCCAGGTCAAAATTTGGGATAAGAATGAGCAAAAATTCTGCATGAGAACAGTTGAAATTATGAAACTAAATTACAAAGACTAGTATTATGTTGTTTCGAGTACGCGAAAGCGGAAACATCAACATGTGAACGTTTGTAACGAAGTTTCGTTAATTTTCAGCCTAGTACTGAGCAAGAACGAGTAGCCTCATCTCCATCCAATCCCACGCAAAATGTAGTGAAATATGTGAGTGAACCTTATTCACGGTGAGGGTTTCCCGAGGTCTGTATTGCAGCGAGTATTATGTTGCTTCTAGTAAGCGAAAGCTGAAACAACAACATTTGAAAGTTGGAATTAATGACTGAATGGAAACTTCGACCTGTGTTTGATAGTAGTAGCGAACAAAACTGCTGAATCGGTTTCTGTCTCATATTGGTCAGTGAACCAATTAAGAGACAATCAACTACATAACCTGAATTGGGCGAGAGAACCCCCTTAACTTAAGCATATCAGTAAGGGGAGGAAAAGAAATCAACTGAGAATCCCTTAGTAATGGCGAATGAACAGGGAAAAGCTCATCGGGAAGAGAAATGGCAACATTTCTCGGTGTCCGGTATGGTTTGATGCTAGACT
>NW_027451857.1:32500-42500 GCF_964194025.1 Convolutriloba macropyga
AGAGTGCGAGAAAAGCGCTCCCAAATGGCCTAACAGTGGCAGCCAATCAGAGTGCGAGAAAAGCGCTCCCAAATGGCCTAACAGTGGCAGCCAATCAGAGTGCGAGAAAAGCGCTCCCAAATGGCCTAACAGTGGCAGCCAATCAGAGTGCGAGAAAAGCGCTCCCAAATGGCCTAACAGTGGCAGCCAATCAGAGTGCGAGAAAAGCGCTCCCAAATGGCCTAACAGTGGCAGCCAATCAGAGTGCGAGAAAAGCGCTCCCAAATGGCCTAACAGTGGCAGCCAATCAGAGTGCGAGAAAAGCGCTCCCAAATGGCCTAACAGTGGCAGCCAATCAGAGTGCGAGAAAAGCGCTCCCAAATGGCCTAACAGTGGCAGCCAATCAGAGTGCGAGAAAAGCGCTCCCAAATGGCCTAACAGTGGCAGCCAATCAGAGTGCGAGAAAAGCGCTCCCAAATGGCCTAACAGTGGCAGCCAATCAGAGTGCGAGAAAAGCGCTCCCAAATGGCCTAACAGTGGCAGCCAATCAGAGTGCGAGAAAAGCGCTCCCAAATGGCCTAACAGTGGCAGCCAATCAGAGTGCGAGAAAAGCGCTCCCAAATGGCCTAACAGTGGCAGCCAATCAGAGTGCGAGAAAAGCGCTCCCAAATGGCCTAACAGTGGCAGCCAATCAGAGTGCGAGAAAAGCGCTCCCAAATGGCCTAACAGTGGCAGCCAATCAGAGTGCGAGAAAAGCGCTCCCAAATGGCCTAACAGTGGCAGCCAATCAGAGTGCGAGAAAAGCGCTCCCAAATGGCCTAACAGTGGCAGCCAATCAGAGTGCGAGAAAAGCGCTCCCAAATGGCCTAACAGTGGCAGCCAATCAGAGTGCGAGAAAAGCGCTCCCAAATGGCCTAACAGTGGCAGCCAATCAGAGTGCGAGAAAAGCGCTCCCAAATGGCCTAACAGTGGCAGCCAATCAGAGTGCGAGAAAAGCGCTCCCAAATGGCCTAACAGTGGCAGCCAATCAGAGTGCGAGAAAAGCGATCCCAAATGGCCTAACAGTGGCAGCCAATCAGAGTGCGAGAAAAGCGCTCCCAAATGGCCTAACAGTGGCAGCCAGCTAGAGCTAGCTTAAGTTAGCTTGGGTTAGCTTGAGTTAGCTTTAATTAGCTTTAATTAGCTTAAGCTAGCTTAAGTTAGCTTGGGTTAGCTTGAGTTAGCTTGAGCTAGCTTGAGTTAGCTTGAATTAGCTTGAGTTAGCTTGAATTAGCTTGAGTTAGCTTGAGTTAGCTTGAATTAGCTTGAGTTAGCTTGAGTTAGCTCGGGTTAGCTTGAGTTTGACTTCATTAACCCAAGTTAGCTTGGGTTAACTTCATTAAGTTAGCTTGAACTAGCTTGAGTTAGCTTGAGTTAGCTTGAGTTAGCTTGAGTTAGCTTGAGTTAGCTTGTCTTAGCTTTAGCTAGCTTGAGTTAGCTTGAACTAGCTTTAGCTACCTTGAGTTAGCTTGAGTTAGCTCGGGTTAGCTTGAGTTAGCTTGAGTTAGCTTGAGTTAGCTTTAGCTAGCTTGAGTTAGCTTGAGTTAGCTTGAGTTAGCTTGAGTTAGCTTGAATTAGCTTGAGTTAGCTTGAGTTAGCCTTAGCTAGCTTGGGTTAGCTTGAGCTAGCTTGAGTTAGCTCGGGTTAGCTTGAGTTAGCTTGAGTTAGCTTTAGCTAGCTTGAGTTAGCTTGAGTTAGCTTGAGTTAGCTTGAGTTAGCTTTAGCTAGCTTGAGTTAGCTTGAACTAGCTTGAGTTAGCTTGAGCTAGCTTGAGTTAGCTTGAGTTAGCTTGAGTTAGCTTTAGCTAGCTTGAGTTAGCTTGAACTAGCTTTAGTTAGCTTGAGTTAGCTTGAGTTAGCTTGAGTTAGCTTGAGTTAGCTTGTCTTAGCTTTAGCTAGCTTGAGTTAGCTTGAACTAGCTTTAGCTACCTTGAGTTAGCTTGAGTTAGCTCGGGTTAGCTTGAGTTAGCTTGAGTTAGCTTGAGTTAGCTTTAGCTAGCTTGAGTTAGCTTGAGTTAGCTTGAGTTAGCTTGAACTAGCTTGAGTTAGCTTGAGTTAGCTTGAGTTAGCTTGAGTTAGCTTGAGTTAGCTTGAGTTAGCTTGTCTTAGCTTTAGCTAGCTTGAGTTAGCTTGAACTAGCTTTAGCTACCTTGAGTTAGCTTGAGTTAGCTCGGGTTAGCTTGAGTTAGCTTGAGTTAGCTTGAGTTAGCTTTAGCTAGCTTGAGTTAGCTTGAGTTAGCTTGAGTTAGCTTGAGTTAGCTTGAATTAGCTTGAGTTAGCTTGAGTTAGCTTTAGCTAGCTTGGGTTAGCTTGAGCTAGCTTGAGTTAGCTCGGGTTAGCTTGAGTTAGCTTGAGTTAGCTTTAGCTAGCTTGAGTTAGCTTGAGTTAGCTTGAGTTAGCTTGAGTTAGCTTTAGCTAGCTTGAGTTAGCTTGAACTAGCTTGAGTTAGCTTGAGCTAGCTTGAGTTAGCTTGAGTTAGCTTGAGTTAGCTTTAGCTAGCTTGAGTTAGCTTGAACTAGCTTTAGTTAGCTTGAGTTAGCTTGAGTTAGCTTGAGTTAGCTTGAGTTAGCTTGTCTTAGCTTTAGCTAGCTTGAGTTAGCTTGAACTAGCTTTAGCTACCTTGAGTTAGCTTGAGTTAGCTCGGGTTAGCTTGAGTTAGCTTGAGTTAGCTTGAGTTAGCTTTAGCTAGCTTGAGTTAGCTTGAGTTAGCTTGAGTTAGCTTGAACTAGCTTGAGTTAGCTTGAGTTAGCTTGAGTTAGCTTGAGTTAGCTTGAGTTAGCTTGAGTTAGCTTGTCTTAGCTTTAGCTAGCTTGAGTTAGCTTGAACTAGCTTTAGCTACCTTGAGTTAGCTTGAGTTAGCTCGGGTTAGCTTGAGTTAGCTTGAGTTAGCTTGAGTTAGCTTTAGCTAGCTTGAGTTAGCTTGAGTTAGCTTGAGTTAGCTTGAGTTAGCTTGAATTAGCTTGAGTTAGCTTGAGTTAGCTTTAGCTAGCTTGGGTTAGCTTGAGCTAGCTTGAGTTAGCTCGGGTTAGCTTTAGCTAGCTTGAGTTAGCTTGAGTTAGCTTGAGTTAGCTTGAGTTAGCTTTAGCTAGCTTGAGTTAGCTTGAACTAGCTTGAGTTAGCTTGAGCTAGCTTGAGTTAGCTTGAGTTAGCTTGAGTTAGCTTTAGCTAGCTTGAGTTAGCTTGAACTAGCTTTAGTTAGCTTGAGTTAGCTTGAGTTAGCTTGAGTTAGCTTGAGTTAGCTTGTCTTAGCTTTAGCTAGCTTGAGTTAGCTTGAACTAGCTTTAGCTACCTTGAGTTAGCTTGAGTTAGCTCGGGTTAGCTTGAGTTAGCTTGAGTTAGCTTGAGTTAGCTTTAGCTAGCTTGAGTTAGCTTGAGTTAGCTTGAGTTAGCTTGAACTAGCTTGAGTTAGCTTGAGTTAGCTTGAGTTAGCTTGAGTTAGCTTGAGTTAGCTTGAGTTAGCTTGTCTTAGCTTTAGCTAGCTTGAGTTAGCTTGAACTAGCTTTAGCTACCTTGAGTTAGCTTGAGTTAGCTCGGGTTAGCTTGAGTTAGCTTGAGTTAGCTTGAGTTAGCTTTAGCTAGCTTGAGTTAGCTTGAGTTAGCTTGAGTTAGCTTGAGTTAGCTTGAATTAGCTTGAGTTAGCTTGAGTTAGCTTTAGCTAGCTTGGGTTAGCTTGAGCTAGCTTGAGTTAGCTCGGGTTAGCTTGAGTTAGCTTGAGTTAGCTTTAGCTAGCTTGAGTTAGCTTGAGTTAGCTTGAGTTAGCTTGAGTTAGCTTTAGCTAGCTTGAGTTAGCTTGAACTAGCTTGAGTTAGCTTGAGCTAGCTTGAGTTAGCTTGAGTTAGCTTGAGTTAGCTTTAGCTAGCTTGAGTTAGCTTGAACTAGCTTGAGTTAGCTTGAGTTAGCTTGAGTTAGCTTGTCTTAGCTTTAGCTAGCTTGAGCTAGCTTGAACTAGCTTTAGCTACCTTGAGTTAGCTTGAGTTAGCTCGGGTTAGCTTGAGTTAGCTTGAGTTAGCTTGAGTTAGCTTTAGCTAGCTTGAGTTAGCTTGAGTTAGCTTGAGTTAGCTTGAACTAGCTTGAGTTAGCTTGAGTTAGCTTGAGTTAGCTTGAGTTAGCTTGAGTTAGCTTGTCTTAGCTTTAGCTAGCTTGAGTTAGCTTGAACTAGCTTTAGCTACCTTGAGTTAGCTTGAGTTAGCTCGGGTTAGCTTGAGTTAGCTTGAGTTAGCTTGAGTTAGCTTTAGCTAGCTTGAGTTAGCTTGAGTTAGCTTGAGTTAGCTTGAGTTAGCTTGAATTAGCTTGAGTTAGCTTGAGTTAGCTTTAGCTAGCTTGGGTTAGCTTGAGCTAGCTTGAGTTAGCTCGGGTTAGCTTGAGTTAGCTTGAGTTAGCTTTAGCTAGCTTGAGTTAGCTTGAGTTAGCTTGAGTTAGCTTGAGTTAGCTTTAGCTAGCTTGAGTTAGCTTGAACTAGCTTGAGTTAGCTTGAGCTAGCTTGAGTTAGCTTGAGTTAGCTTGAGTTAGCTTTAGCTAGCTTGAGTTAGCTTGAACTAGCTTGAGTTAGCTTGAGCTAGCTTGAGTTAGCTTGAGTTAGCTTGAGTTAGCTTTAGCTAGCTTGAGTTAGCTTGAACTAGCTTGAGTTAGCTTGAGTTAGCTTGAGTTAGCTTGAGTTAGCTTGTCTTAGCTTTATCTAGCTTGAGCTAGCTTGAACTAGCTTTAGCTACCTTGAGTTAGCTTGAGTTAGCTCGGGTTAGCTTGAGTTAGCTTGAGTTAGCTTGAGTTAGCTTGAGCTAGCTTGAGTTAGCTTGAGTTAGCTTGAGTTAGCTTGAGCTAGCTTGAGTTAGCTTGAGTTAGCTTGAGTTAGCTTTAGCTAGCTTGAGTTAGCTTGAACTAGCTTGAGTTAGCTTGAGTTAGCTTGAGTTAGCTTGAGTTAGCTTGTCTTAGCTTTAGCTAGCTTGAGCTAGCTTGAACTAGCTTTAGCTACCTTGAGTTAGCTTGAGTTAGCTCGGGTTAGCTTGAGTTAGCTTGAGTTAGCTTGAGTTAGCTTTAGCTAGCTTGAGTTAGCTTGAGTTAGCTTGAGTTAGCTTGAACTAGCTTGAGTTAGCTTGAGTTAGCTTGAGTTAGCTTGAGTTAGCTTGAGTTAGCTTGAGTTAGCTTGTCTTAGCTTTAGCTAGCTTGAGTTAGCTTGAACTAGCTTTAGCTACCTTGAGTTAGCTTGAGTTAGCTCGGGTTAGCTTGAGTTAGCTTGAGTTAGCTTGAGTTAGCTTTAGCTAGCTTGAGTTAGCTTGAGTTAGCTTGAGTTAGCTTGAGTTAGCTTGAATTAGCTTGAGTTAGCTTGAGTTAGCTTTAGCTAGCTTGGGTTAGCTTGAGCTAGCTTGAGTTAGCTCGGGTTAGCTTGAGTTAGCTAGAGTTAGCTTTAGCTAGCTTGAGTTAGCTTGAGTTAGCTTGAGTTAGCTTGAGTTAGCTTTAGCTAGCTTGAGTTAGCTTGAACTAGCTTGAGTTAGCTTGAGCTAGCTTGAGTTAGCTTGAGTTAGCTTGAGTTAGCTTTAGCTAGCTTGAGTTAGCTTGAACTAGCTTTAGTTAGCTTGAGTTAGCTTGAGTTAGCTTGAGTTAGCTTGAGTTAGCTTGTCTTAGCTTTAGCTAGCTTGAGTTAGCTTGAACTAGCTTTAGCTACCTTGAGTTAGCTTGAGTTAGCTCGGGTTAGCTTGAGTTAGCTTGAGTTAGCTTGAGTTAGCTTTAGCTAGCTTGAGTTAGCTTGAGTTAGCTTGAGTTAGCTTGAGTTAGCTTGAGTTAGCTTGAGTTAGCTTGTCTTAGCTTTAGCTAGCTTGAGTTAGCTTGAACTAGCTTTAGCTACCTTGAGTTAGCTTGAGTTAGCTCGGGTTAGCTTGAGTTAGCTTGAGTTAGCTTGAGTTAGCTTTAGCTAGCTTGAGTTAGCTTGAGTTAGCTTGAGTTAGCTTGAGTTAGCTTGAATTAGCTTGAGTTAGCTTGAGTTAGCTTTAGCTAGCTTGGGTTAGCTTGAGCTAGCTTGAGTTAGCTCGGGTTAGCTTGAGTTAGCTTGAGTTAGCTTTAGCTAGCTTGAGTTAGCTTGAGTTAGCTTGAGTTAGCTTGAGTTAGCTTTAGCTAGCTTGAGTTAGCTTGAACTAGCTTGAGTTAGCTTGAGCTAGCTTGAGTTAGCTTGAGTTAGCTTGAGTTAGCTTTAGCTAGCTTGAGTTAGCTTGAACTAGCTTGAGTTAGCTTGAGTTAGCTTGAGTTAGCTTGAGTTAGCTTGAGTTAGCTTGTCTTAGCTTTAGCTAGCTTGAGTTAGCTTGAACTAGCTTTAGCTACCTTGAGTTAGCTTGAGTTAGCTCGGGTTAGCTTGAGTTAGCTTGAGTTAGCTTGAGTTAGCTTTAGCTAGCTTGAGTTAGCTTGAGTTAGCTTGAGTTAGCTTGAACTAGCTTGAGTTAGCTTGAGTTAGCTTGAGTTAGCTTGAGTTAGCTTGAGTTAGCTTGTCTTAGCTTTAGCTAGCTTGAGTTAGCTTGAACTAGCTTTAGCTACCTTCAGTTAGCTTGAGTTAGCTCGGGTTAGCTTGAGTTAGCTTGAGTTAGCTTGAGTTAGCTTTAGCTAGCTTGAGTTAGCTTGAGTTAGCTTGAGTTAGCTTGAGTTAGCTTGAATTAGCTTGAGTTAGCTTGAGTTAGCTTTAGCTAGCTTGGGTTAGCTTGAGCTAGCTTGAGTTAGCTCGGGTTAGCTTGAGTTAGCTTGAGTTAGCTTTAGCTAGCTTGAGTTAGCTTGAGTTAGCTTGAGTTAGCTTGAGTTAGCTTTAGCTAGCTTGAGTTAGCTTGAGCTAGCTGAGTTAGCTTGAGTTAGCTAGCTTGAGCTTGAGCTAGCTAGCTAGCTTGAGCTTGAGCTAGCTAGCTCGCTTGAGCTTGAGCTTGAGCTAGCTAGCTTGAGCTTGAGCTAGCTAGCTAGCTTGAGCTTGAGCTTGAGCTAGCTGGCTTGAGCTTGAGCTAGCTAGCTTGAGCTTGAGCTAGCTAGCTAGCTAGCTTGAGCTTGAGCTTGAGCTAGCTAGCTAGCTTGAGCTAGCTATCTAGCTTGAGCTTGAGCTAGCTAGCTAGCTTGAGCTTGAGCTTGAGCTTGAGCTAGCTGGCTTGAGCTTGAGCTAGCTAGCTTGAGCTTGAGCTAGCTAGCTAGCTTGAGCTTGAGCTTGAGCTAGCTGGCTTGAGCTTGAGCTAGCTAGCTTGAGCTTGAGCTAGCTAGCTAGCTTGAGCTTGAGCTTGAGCTAGCTAGCTAGCTAGCTTGAGCTTGAGCTTGAGCTTGAGCTAGCTAGCTTGAGCTTGAGCTAGCTAGCTAGCTTGAGCTTGAGCTTGAGCTAGCTAGCTTGAGCTTGAGCTTGAGCTAGCTAGCTTGAGCTTGAGCTTGAGCTAGCTAGCTTGAGCTTGAGCTTGAGCTAGCTAGCTTGAGCTTGAGCTTGAGCTAGCTAGCTAGCTAGCTTGAGCTTGAGCTAGCTAGCTTGAGCTTGAGCTAGCTAGCTAGCTTGAGATTGAGCTTGAGCTAGCTGGCTTGAGGCTAGGCTAAGCGCAAGCCGAAACATCAACATGTGAAAGTCGTAGAATTTTGCGATCAAATTGTGGCTAGTACTGTGATGTTACTAGTAACCTTGTGTTACGTCATATGGCCAAGAGAGCATTTGAAGGCGAAACTTCTGCATGGGGAAGCTGCATCATGAACAAAAGTTTATATCGAGTATTATGTTGACGTTAGTAGGCCCTGGCCGAAAGCGCAGCATGTGAAAGGTATAGATAAAAGTTAGCGTTGCAGTCAGTACTGTGTAGTTACTAGTAGCTGGATTTAAGCTCGAAATGAGACACTGTTGGTGAAACTTCATCATGAGAACGTCACAAGCTGATCACGCTCTATGATATGACTAGTATTATGTTGCTTCTAGTAGGCTAAGCGCAAGCCGAAACATCAACATGTGAAAGTCGTAGAATTTTGCAATCAAACTGTGGCTAGTACTGTGATGTTACTAGTAACCTTTTCTTACGTCATATGGCCAAGAGAGCATTTGAAGGCGAAACTTCTGCATGGGGAAGCTGCATCATGAACAAAAGTTTATATCGAGTATTATGTTGACGTTAGTAGGCCCTGGCCGAAAGCGCAGCATGTGAAAGGTATAGATAAAAGTTATCGTTGCAGTCAGTACTGTGTAGTTACTAGTAGCTGGATTTAAGCTCGAAGTGAGACACTGTTGGTGAAACTTCATCATGAGAACGTCACAAGCTGATCACGCTCTATGATATGACTAGTATTATGTTGCTTATAGTAGGCTAAGCGCAAGCCGAAACATCAACATGTGAAAGTCGTAGAATTTTGCGATCAAACTGTGGCTAGTACTTTGATGATGCTTGTAGCCAACCGAATTGGTTGAAAAGCCCAATAAGTAAGCTAACTTGGGAGAGCTTGTTGGAAACCAAATGCTACTAGATTGGTCCAAATACATCCTTCAACAGGGGATCACTTGGCTCGCTTTACGAAGAGGAGCACAGCTATATGTGTTAATTCGGTATGAATCGCAAGATTTGTTTACCGACCTCTCTAACGCAAAAGGCGGTCTCGGCTTCGGCTGTTGACTGCGTCCGATTCAGGGTTATATAACTCTCGATTGAACACATTGATGTTCTATTGTTGGTGCTTCCAATAAAATTGGAACACTTAAAGCAGAACCGATTCAAATAATAGCATTCTGATCAATGATTGCATTCCTTGATCAAGAACTGCTGGAGTCATTGTGATGGCGAATTTTCTTCATAAGAAAATTGCAAAGAGACGGAACTTAATGAGACTAGTATTATGTTGTTTCTAGTAAGCGGAAGCTGAAACAGCAACATGTGAAAATCAAGTTTTGTTCAATGATCTCGAGGCGATAAGTACTATGAAGCAACTAGTAGCCTAAGCATGACTCAGATTTGAGACAGTCAAAAAGACTGGCGAAACTTCTTCACATGAAAGTTACATAGAGAACTACAAATGTATACAGCGAGTATTATGTTGTTTCTAGTAGGCGAAAGCTGAAACATCAACATGTGAAAGTTGTCTGCAAACTGTAGAACGATATGTGATTAGTACTGTGCTGTTACTAGTAGCCAGTCTGACTGTAGAAGCCAAGACAAAGGGAAACTAATGCATCTGAAAAGGACAAGTTATGGAAAGGTATGCACGATAAGTATTATGTTGTTTCTAGTAAGCGGCAGCTGAAACATCAACATGTGAACGTCGTTGTGTACAGTAACCTAGAACTATATAGTCCTTAGTAACGTGCATTTACTAGTACCTGTAATTGGTATTCAGACTCAGGCAGTTTGGAATAGTTTGGCAAAGATGCACCAGAGAAAACTGGGATTTGATACAGAAATTGTTGAATACAAGTATTATGCTGCTTCTAGTAGGTTGAATCCGAAACATCAGCATGTGAAAATTGAAAACATTTCTGGTTCGAATTGTCACAAGTATTTGGTGATCTGAGTAGCCAAACTCACTACAACGCCAATTGAAGGCAAAAATTCTCAACGGGAAAAGCTATTCTCATTGAATGAGCTAACAAGACGAGTATTATGTTGCTTCTAGTAGGCGAAAGCCAAAACATCAACATGTGAAAGTCTTGCTGAACAAATTTAATGTTGTTGAGCTCAGTACCGTGTGAATTAGTAGCCATAATTGGCGAGCGAAAATTGAACTGGCGAAACTTCGTCTTTGGAAAATTGCAGATGCCGAGCACTTATTTTGCAACGAGTATTATGTTGACTGTAGTAAGCGAAAGCCGAAACAGCAACATGTGAAAGCTGTTGAAATTTGTGGTCATTTTGCAATAAGTACAAGGAGTGTAACTAGTAGCCAGGTCAAAATTTGGGATAAGAATGAGCAAAAATTCTGCATGAGAACAGTTGAAATTATGAAACTAAATTACAAAGACTAGTATTATGTTGTTTCGAGTACGCGAAAGCGGAAACATCAACATGTGAACG
>NW_027451858.1:0-15000 GCF_964194025.1 Convolutriloba macropyga
TGAACAATGAAGTAGCAGTAACAATGAAGTAACAAGGAAGTACAATGAAAGAAACAATAAATACTAAAATAAGGTAACAGACAAACTATAAACAATGAAGACTAATTTAAGAAACACGACGAAGACTCCGACTATTCAATTACTCTGCTCCTCTTTGATCTCCCTCAAGTTGCAACTGGATGAATTTGATACTGGTGTTTCTCTGTTTGGATATGATCGCATAATGTGGCGTTTGATGTTGAACGCATACAGGCTACTGAATTGACAAAATTTACACACGTCTGGCTCCACACTCTTCTCATTCACCCGCGCCACGTGACGGTCAGTCATGTACTTGGCATTTGTTTGATTTTTAATCACAGTACCTGCAAACGATCACTTTCTTCTTCGACACTCAACCTCCTCTCGTACTACTCAATCCCCTCTTTCTGTTAACCTTTGCGACTGCCTTCACTGTTCTCATTAATAACTTACCATGGCACAATTCAGTTTCAAAATATATTATTCCCAGATATAATTTATCCTCCGTTAAAATTATCGATTGCTCCAATTGAAATTCAAACACAATATCATCGATGGCCATGATAAACAACAGAAAGGTAAACAAGAGAAGAAAGGTAAACGAAAGAAAGGTTACACAAGAGAAGAAACACAAAGCAACAATCAGATCTGAAATACACAACATATGAAGACCATTGAGTCTACTATTCAGACACTAGAAAAAGATAAACGGTAACAGACTGATAAACACTGGGATTGATACCCCACGGGCGAAGCCCGATGCTTGCCTACTACTTCTACTGCTACACCACAACTTATTTTGATATTTTGATATTATTTATTCTGACTCGCACTTCGACATCCGCTTCCGCCTCCGCCTCCGCCTCCGCCTTCAACTTCCGCTCCGCCTCACACCGCCACCACAAGCACTACTACCCCACAACTTTCTGATTTGCACATCGACATCCGCCACCGCCTCCGACCTCCGCCTCCGACCTCCGCCTCCGACCTCCGCCTCCGCCTCTGACCGCCGCCACAAGCACTACTACACAACTTTCTGACTTGCACATCGACATCCTCCTCCGCCTCCGACCTCCGCCTCCGACCGCCGCCACAAGCACTACTACACCACAATTTGCTGACTCGCACATCGACCTCTGCCTCCGACCTCCGGCCTCCGACCTCCGCCTCCGACCTCCGCCTCCGACCTCCGACCTCCGCCTCCGACCTCCGCCTCCGACCTCCGCCTCCGACCTCCGCCTCCGACCTCCGCCTCCGACCTCCGCCTCCATCTCCGCCTCCGACGTCCGCCTCCGACCTCCGCCTCCGACCTCCGCCTCCGACCTCCGCCTCCGACCTCCGCCTCAGACCTCCGACCTCCGCCTCCGACATCCGCCTCCGACCTCCGCCTCCGAACTCCGCCTCCGACTCTATTGCAAAGATGTAAATGCACCAATTTATGGTATAGTTTGAGCTAGAATAGTTTTTGAGGGTATCGCCATATTAAAACTTTTAAGCATGATGTCAGTTATTCGAAATTTTCAAAACTTGCTATGTTTTTTCTATGTACAGTCTGATGATGAGATGAATGTAAAACATTCTGCGCAGTGCTGACCAAGAATGTAAATGAGACTGTGAAGAAGAAGGGCAGACTGGGATGTTGCTTAATCGACTCTGGGCAGACTGGCAAAAGTATTTATACTGCTATTTGTCTGGTACAGTACTGGTTACCATTGAAAGTCGATGGTACAGCGCTGAAACTTGGTGTGAGCAAGTCCGGTTACCTTTTGTACGCTTTCAAAATATCAATTGCATTATGAATTCTTCACAACAACCTAAAATTGCATTTTCGTTTTTCAGTTGACTTTCTTTAATCGTTAACTTTTTTTTGTTGTTAATTACACTGGCGATCGGTTATCGATTTTCCAACACTGGTCCCATTTGGTGCATTTATACTTCCCAAGTAGTCACAGTGTCTCTCAAATTTTATCGGTACAGAAATCTTTACTTCCTTTGAAAATCAAAGAGTGTTTGACGGAAAATATATAGAATGGTACATTGGAATTTTAAGTGACTGCATACAAAAATAAGTTTTCCATCACAGTAAAGTTCTATGGGGCTGGTACATTGAAAGGGGCTTTGCATCAACCATTGACAAAGAAATTCTAAGAATGGACGAAAATGCCGACAATATACCCGATCAATGTTATACTCACTCTGAATATGTATTGTACACAAAAAAAAACAAATTGTAGGCATAACTACTTTCAGCCAATTTGAAATCAAATTCAAAAGGCAGCCAAATTAACCCGTAATTCAACCGAAGTATATTTAAGTGAGTTTCTCGCAATTAACCACAAAAAAATTGGATTTTGGTTAAAAGAACAAATTTTTTCTACGAAAAGCAAAGTTTTTTAAACTCTAATTAAAGCAAATTGCTTTAACAGCAAAGCTTTATAACAGTTTTCAAAATTTCCACAATCTGTCATGAAAACTGGCCTGCTCATTGAAATGAAAAAACTTAAATTACTCTACTCGAAAACTCACTCTACATGGAAATAATTTATTTTGGGTTAAGGTTGTCTAATTTATTCTCCTAATTCTGTATTCGATAGTCAACATCCGTATTTCGAAACTGACACCAATGGATAAAAACCGGAAATGCAAGCACAAATGAAGCAGTAAGTCATTTACAGCGCGAAAACGTTAAAACATAAAAGTATATATTATATATATATATATATATATATATATAAATATATATATATACTAATATATATATATATATATATATATATATATATATATATATATATATAGATGAGTGTGCGTACATGCATCTGTGTGTGTATGTGTCCCTGTGTGTGTATGTGGTGTGTGTGCTTATATGTTTAAATGTATATTATTGAAAACACTCCCGCACCCAAAAGATTCATTTTTACATCACTACAATTAATTAAAATGACAAAGAAAGTGATTGGGATAAAAGAAAGATTGTTGACTTTTCCTCTGAACGTCTCGACCCTGGAATGGCAGGAGCAAATCTCCAATTTTCAATGTGAACATAAAAATCACAATAGTTTTATTAGATTACCTTTGTTGAGTTAAACAAAGTAAAACGGAGTTCTTTTCCGGCTAAATGTGCCACAGTTCTTTGGTTTTCGAGTTCTTTGGTTTTCGGTGTTTAAAACCTCTGATAATGAATTGCTTTTCGATTCCTCAGAAAAACAGAGAGAAATGGCGTACAATCCAAGCTATCAGATAAAGGTTGAATTTTAAGCTTAGAAAATTATACAAACGTTAACAAAATCTGTTATAATTAAATATTTTGAGTAGGCTGTATTTGCTGGCTGTTAAAATGTTTTTCCAAGAATTTTAACACACTGAATTACAGCATAAACTTAACTAAGAAATTCATAAATATTTATTTTTTAATTTTGCTTTCCTTAGAAACACATAGATTATCTATAAACACTATATCCATTTCGATAAAATTCGAGCAATTTCGATAAGCGGACATTATAACGCAATTCACTGCCTTTGGATCACGTAGAACTTTATTATTATAGGCAGTGGCAATTTCAGGCGCTGGAAAGCCTTATAGAACTGGATGGGAACAATTTCCGGACAAGGGTATGGAAACTGTTAGGAAATGGGTAACGCCAGTCGACTATTGTTTCGAAATTTGTCTAGAGATCAGAGATATTGTTTAGCCAAAGCCAGAGGACAGAAATAGCCAGCTTTGCTCTGAGACGGTCTGATCAGAGCAGGCATTGAGCTCACTCAAATTTTGAGAGCTCTAAAAACCGATCCGAGGCCAAGCACGGTCTGATTTTGGCCCGGACTTCAACCTGGGTATACGAGATAAAGAGTTAATTCACGTTTTTAATCTTTTGTCGCTTTTTTAGAAAATATCTCAGTCGAATCATGACATTAATTCGTAGATAGATCAAAGGACCTACAGCTGCATAGCCACATTTAAACGAATTTCTAAGACACAACTTATAGTCACATGTAATTTATCCAGACAATTGACCTTTAAAATGAATGGAATCCAGGAAGAGAGTCAAGTGAAGTCAGACTCAGAACATATGTTTGTATCTCAATACTTGGAATAAAAACCAAACAAATTTGCATATAATCATTATTTTAATCAACCTTTGAAATTCAGAGACATCCTAACACAATTATCGTTTGATTTCATCTAACAGTGTTTCTGTGGCCTTTCTGTGATGAATAAATTGATATTTTTCTTCTTATTTCTGCTTGTAGTAGATGTCATTTCTCTTCAACAGAATGGTCGTATAGTGACACCGAGTCAGCTTTCATTATCAGGTAACACTCATTAATACAATCAACCAAGTCTGTTTAGGATGTATTGAGGTTGTGTAATGGGTTTTGTTCGATTTTGTCAATTTTTATTAATACAGTTGTATGGTTTGGACAGTACGGATTTTAAAAAATCCAATTTGTTATTAAAACATTCATAATATATCATTTTTGTAGCTAATTTCCCTACATCAGTTTATTCAACATACTCGACAATGTTTTGCTCACAGCAATTCTTTGAAATAATGGATATTGTTTCGAAAATTTGACTTTTTAAGCGTTCTTTGGTCTGATATAGTTCGATTGTGAATTTCTAGATGCGCGCAGAAGTGGCGAGGGACCTCCACCGTCATCAGAAATGCAGAAGGCAAAGAATCAGTGCAAATGTGACTGCAAAGCAAAAACAAGTTGAACTTTGAAAACTGTATATGGTTCAGGTTCAAATTTATCTATATGGCTCAGGTGACTTTCAGTGAATTCTGCAAACACCTGAAATTGGTCATGCCGGTTAATCTTTCCTGTATACCATATCCATATATAGTTCAATAGACGAAATCAACTAAGTGTCGGAAGATTTCAGACATGACATCAGTTCACCACCCGGGTGGAGGTTTTATCAGGGAAATATATATATATATAAGAATTGAGGCGAACAGCGGTGAAAAAATAACATCAAGGGCGCCAGCATATGTTAGCGATAAATGCTGTGAAAACGGTCCCAGGTTTAGGTCCAGACCCAAATTGAGCTATGATCAGACCCAATCGTGCGCACACCCCTGTGTTCCCAGACCGAAATTTCAGGGTCTGGAAAGCGGTTCGAGTGCACAATAGTCTGGACCATGGTCTGATTTCGGTCTGATCAGAAGTCAATTCGGTCTGGACGGTCTGATCATAGTCTTTTTAGTCTGGACCATGGTCTGATTTCGGTCTGATCAGAGGCCAATTCGGTCTCGCGAGTCGAGGTCACTGACATATGACCAGACAAGCCAGACAGCTTCCAGACAACCGAGACAACCTAATTTCTATGTCCAGCCCAACCAGTCTAAAGACCAGACAGCCCAGACAACGCAGACAAAGCAGACAACCCAGACAATCCAGCCAATCTTGTCGACGAGTCATTATGACCAGACAACCCAGACAACCCAGCCAATCCTTTCGACGAGTCATTATGTCCAGACAACCCAGACAATCCTGTCAGCTCAGCCAACAAGTCATCCCCGGGGTGATGTGGTAGAGGTATGAACCGGTTGATCCAGACAAAAATTGGCCATGATTAGACAATCCAGACAAAAATTTGCCCATGATTCGAATTTGTGCGAATTAGTGCGAGTTAATGCGAAGTAATTCGAAAAAGTGCGTTCATGTTTCGAATCGGAGCATGCTTCACGTTTCTAACACTTTTTTCCAAACTATTGTGTCAATTTAGACGAGCATAGTCGCGTTTTGTTGATTTTAAGTTCTTCTCGTCCATATTATTTTATTTGTTTTATAAATCTTCCTGCTTAAAAAGTTATTGGCCTCTCCGTTTAAATTTCTTTTTTTTTAAAAAACTGTTGTTTCAAAATGATTTTAGTATTGATGCAGATTTTCTTTCAATTATAATATTGCTACTTGCAAACTGTGTTATTTAAGTTTTGTTTTGATGCATCAAGTTTTTGGAATACTCAATTTTTGGAATTTAATATGTCTTCATTTTCGAAAACTTATGAAATTCTTGTGTGACTTTTTTTTGGCAGAACATACAAAACACCCCGATGTAATTGTTCCTACTTCAAGGAAGAAATTTTTAGCGTTCAGAAAGTACACACTGCACTGGCTTTGCATCCTGTATTTTTTTCGAGGGCCGGTTTTGTGTCGCTTTGCTGGAAAATGTTTGACAATTTTAAGTTGCTAGCAGAGAAAAAGGAGCGTGCTTCAATTTTCTAATGATTTTTTTCCTAAACTAATATGTTAATTTAGACGGACTTAATCGCATTGTGTTGAACTTAAGCTCTTCTTGTCTACAGTATTTAATTCGTTAGTTAAATCTTCCTGCTCGAAAAGTTATTGGTCTGTAAGTTCTAAAAAAAAACAAAAGTTTTAATTTTTCAAAATGTTTCTGAGTTTTGACGTAGATTTTTTTCTAATTTTGGGGTAATGTTACTTGAAAATTGTGTTATTTAGCCTTTTTTAGGCTGCAGGAAGCTTTTGGAATACTTTGTTTCCGGGAATTTAATAATTTCTCATTTTTCGCGAAATCATGAATTACTTGTTCGAGTTAGTTTTTTAAAACAACAAAAATCACCCTGGCCTCCATGGCGAGGTGGTAGTTTTTTCCTACTTCGCAATAGAGGTTTGGGGTGTTCAGTAAGTACGGAGTGGACTTGAATTGCGTTCAAAAACATTTACGTGGCGCCGTTTTTAGTCGTTCCGCGCAATTTGCGAGAAAGTGAGGTCTCCCAATAGCCCAAAAATTGGGGGAACGCTTCATGTTTTTGCCGATTTCTCCAAAACAACTGTACCAAATGGACTTGTTGACAGTTAACCCCTCTTGTTGGCAGTTTTTAGTTGGTTTCTCAAATCGGCCTAACCAAAAAGTAATCAACGTTTAAATTTGAAAAAAGTCGAATTTTCTTCCTATTTAAGCGATTTAAGCAACAAATGTCAGAGTTTTATCATCAGTTAGAATCCTCAGTTAGAGGGGAATATCCTCATATATATTTTGCACAGTAGTTTAAGGAATTGAGACAGTCAAATTAGGCTCTGAATCCGGTCACCTCGCTTTTTTGGTCAATTAGCAATTTTGTTACGAGCTGATTGTTTCAGGATTAATATTTTCTTTCAATTTATTTTGATCTTTTACTTCAATCACAGCCTTCAAAGAAAAGAAAGCCAGGTACATAAGAATTTTTGCAACAGATATCCAAGCAAAATTTGCATTTGCGGAGAAAGAACTTGTTTTATCACATTGATAAAGGAACTTAATGTTGTGTATTTTTTCGAACTTCTCGTTTAATTTTTGACCAAAACAATTGATTATTAGCCTAATCTGTTGCTATTGAGACGTTCTTCTCTGGAATGGCTAGTCACAGTCCTGAAGTTTTTTTTAGAAAAGTTATTCAGTATTGAATGCGGAAAAACAAAATATTTTCCCAAATTTTATTGATGAGTGGTGTTTTGCGCAATTGAACAAGTTTTTCGGCGTGCGTTTTGTGTTTTCTAGACAATATCTAAGTTGTTTAAATCAATTGTATCAATTAATGGGGTTAAATCAACAATTTTTTTTTCACGATTTCATCAAATTTCTGTGGATGTTATTTTATGTCGAAACATGCAAAACATCATAGCCTTCATGGTGAGGTGGGAAATTTTTTCCCAGCTCACCATGAAGGTTTTGCAGTGACCCTTGTGATCTCGAACGTGGATGTGGGCCAGAATTACACGCACAAATACGCCGGGAACGTTGTTTTACGTTTTGTTAATATCATCTAGAGTACCGAACGAAATTAAACGTGAGTGATCGCATTTTGTTGACACTGAACCCTTCTTGCTTGCAGTATTTGGTTGGTTTCTCAAATTGGTCTTATCAGAAAGTTATTAATGTTTAAATTTGAAAAAAGTCAAATTTTTGGGCTGTTATGGGCGACTTAAATTTCGGTACAACAAAACGCGCGATTTACCAAACTAATGTTAGTGTTTTAGAATCCCCAGATAGTGGGGATTATCCCCATATATATTTTATAGGGTGTTTTATGTAGTTCAGACGTTGAAATTTGGCTCTGAACATCTGTCATCTCGCTTTTTTGGGCATTTGGTACAGTACATTATAATTGCTATAACTCCTTGAAGAATGTATCGATTGTGCTCATTTTTTGATATGATGCGTATCGCAAGCAGTGCTACAAACTGTATCAAGATGGTTTATTTTGGTTTAGCGGTTTCAGGCAAATTGGACAGTAAACTTGCCCCCGATTTTAGCCCCAGAAGCGGTTGACGCACGGGTTGACACCATTGACATACCATTGACACCTTGAACTGTGTTACAAATATTAGTGTTTTGAATAGCCCGTCTAACGTACATTCAGAAAATGTATACTTTATATAGCATTTTTCGCGGGTTTAGACGTTCAATTTTGGCTCTGCAGCCGGAGTACTCTGCTTTTTTGCTCATTTAGTACGGTACATTTATGTTGGAATATCTCCTCGTAGAGTAAACCGATTTTTGATCTGTTTGTTGATTTGAACTCAACTTGAGTCGTACTTCAGTCCCTGTAAATAGCGTTTTGTTTCTTTCAGCCGTTTTCGAGAAATTGGCCAGGACACATACCTCTATTTTGACCATTTCGTGTCCGGTACATTTCGTGTATGTACATGTTAGACCAACAAAACAGGCGAATTTAGACCCGATTGTTAGCCCGTTACGTTTGTCTGATTATTTGAATTGTTGCCATATATATTTTTTATGCCATTTTATCAAGTTCTGAAGGTCAATTTTAGCTCTGAATGTTGTGTATCTCTCCTCTGTGGTCATTTGGTACGGTACCTTTATTTTGCTATAACTCCTTGAAGAGTGCACCGATTGGGCTCATTTTTTGATATGATGCGTATCTGAAGCATTGATACAAACTGTACTAAAGGTGTTTGTTTCTTTTGAGCCGTTTTTGAGAAATTGGCCAGGGAACTTGGCCCAGGTTTGACCTCCTGGGGAGAGAAGCACCACTGCGAAGACCAATTCTGTCAATTCTTCTCTTTCAGAATGTTGTTTATGCGCAAAACTGTTCGCCCTGACCATCTGGATTGTGTTTCAATTACCTAATGTAAGTTTCTTGTTGAAGTAGAATAAAAATTGCAGATCGAGCCCATGAGTTGTGGGAAAAGGTGGTCAAATTGACTGAATGCTCATCGGCTTTGATTTTCTAAGTACTTATCAGAAACAAGTGATGGCATATATTTTTTTAAAGCCCGTTTCACGGGCAATTCAATGAGCTAGGTCTCGCATGTCTCGATTCGATTGGTTCAGTGTTTCAGAAGTTATTAACGATTTTCGAACTCGAACCTCCGAAAAAGACCGCATGATCACTGCTCGATCTTTAATTTTTCTTTAATCAGAGTGTTTATGTTGATAACCGGTTAATTTGAATTGTGATATGATCGCACCAAACGTTTAAGACTATGGCAAATGCTTTTGAAGCACCATTCGGGAAACTATAACCGAACGAGCGTTTGTGCCAATTGAAAAAAGAGCATAGTCGCTGAATGCTCATCGGCTTTGATTTTCTAAGTACTTATCAGAAACTGTGATGGTATATATGGTTTTAAATCCCGTTCCACGGGCAATTCAATGAGCTAAGTTTCGTTTCGATTGGTTTAGTACTTCAGAAATCATTAACGATTTTTGACCTCGAATCTCCGAAAATGACCACATGCTCACTGCTCGATCTTTAATTTTTCTTCAATCAGAATGTTTATGTTAACAACCGGTTAATATGAGTTACAATATCATTATATCAAATTTTTAAGACTATGTTGAACACTTTTGGTTTGCTCTTCGGATAACTATGAGCGAACGAGCGTTTGGTACCAATTGAAAAAAAAGGCATGGTGACTGCGATCTTTTCCGTTAGGTCTTTTTCATCGGATCAAGGAGTTGTTAAAATTGAACCAAACTGGGCATGGAGTATACCACGGGTACGTAGAAAATAAAACAAAAAAATTTTGCTATAGCTTGTCTAGGAAAAAAGTTAGTATTTCATACGGAAATTTGCGTATTTCTCGAATAACGAATTTTAAAAATAGGTCTTTTTCATCGGGTCAAGGAGTTGTTCAAATCGGACCAAACTGTGTATGAAGTATACAATGGGTAAGTAGAGTGTAAAACAGAAAGAATTTTTACTATAGCTTGCCTAGGAAAAAGTTAGTTTTTCATACGCAAATTTGCTATTATTTCCGAATAATTTTGAATAAGTAATTTTAAAAATAGGTGTTTTTCATCGGGTCAAGGAGTTGATCAAATCCAACCAAACTTGGTATGGAGTATCCCCTGTGTAGCTTAAGTCAAAAACAAAAAAGGTTTTTTGATATAGCTTGCCTAGGAAAAAAGTTAGTTTTTCATACAGAAATTTGCTATTATTTCAAATAAACAGTTTTAAAAATAGGTCTTTTTCATCGGGTCAAGAAGTTATTCAAATCGAATCAAACTCGATATGGAGTATCCCATGTGTATCTAGAGTCTAAAACAAAAGGAGTTTTTGCTAAAGTGTGCCTAGGAAAAAGTCTGTATTTCAGTCTTACTATTATTCTAAGGTGAGGGCCTCGGGCCCGCATGAGCTGCACCCCCCTCCCTGCCCCGTTGAGACGCCGGTTAGTCGGTCCCTCCCCCGCTGGGATTTTGTGCACCTCATGTTGGGGACGTAGTTGGTGTGCGGTCGATTTTTCGGGTTCTCTTCGGTCTGGTTCATTTTCGGTCGGGTTCTCTTAATTTGCGAATTTCGCAAATAACTAATTTTAAAATTAGGTCTTTTTTATCGGGTCAAGGAGTTGTTCAAATAGAACTAAACTCGGTATGGAGTATCCCCTGTCTAGTTAGAGCATAGCAAAAAAAGAATTTTTGGTATAGCTTGCCTAGGAAAAAAGTTAGTTTCTCATACGGAAATTTGCGAATTTCGCGTTTAGCGAATTGTAAAAATAGGTCTTTATTATCGGGTCAAGAAGTTGTTCAAATCGGACCAAACTGGGTATGGAGTATCCCATTTTTACCTAGAGTGTAAAACAGAAAGAATTTTTGGTATAGCGTGCCTAGGAAAAAAGTTGGGTTTTCATACGGAAATTTCCTATTATTTCGAAAATATGCGATTATAATTTTAAAAATACATCTATTTCGTCGGGTCCAGGAGTTGTTCAAGTCGAACCAAAGTCGGTATGGAGTATCCCATGGGTACGTAGAGTGTAAAAAAAAAGAATTTTTGGTACAGCTTGGCTAGGAAAAAAGTTAGTTTTTCATACGGAAACTTGCTATTTTTTCGGATAGTTAATTTTAAATAATTTTGAAAAATAGGTCTTTTTTATATGGTCATAGAGTGGTCCAAATCGACCCAAACTTGGTATGGAGTATATCGTGGGTACGTAGAGTGTAAAACAGAAAGAATTTTTGCTATAGCTTGCCTAGGAAAATAGTTAGTTTTTCATAGGGAAATTTGCGAATTTCCCGATTAGCAAATTTTAAAAATAGTTCTTTTTTATCGGGTCAAGAAGTTGTTCAAATCGGACCAAACTGGGTATGGAGTATCCCATTTTTACCTAGAGTGTAAAACAGAAAGAATTTTTGGTATAGCGTGCCTAGGAAAAAAGTTGGGTTTTCATACGGAAATTTCCTATTATTTCGAAAATATGCGATTATAATTTTAAAAATACATCTATTTCGTCGGGTCCAGGAGTTGTTCAAGTCGAACCAAAGTCGGTATGGAGTATCCCATGGGTACGTAGAGTGTAAAAAAAAAGAATTTTTGGTACAGCTTGGCTAGGAAAAAAGTTAGTTTTTCATACGGAAACTTGCTATTTTTTCGGATAGTTAATTTTAAATAATTTTGAAAAATAGGTCTTTTGATAAGGTCATAGAGTTGTCCAAATCGAATTCAGACGTTGAACTTTGGCTCTGAACATCTGTCATCTCGCTTTTTTGGGCATTTGGTACAGTACATTATAATTGCTATAACTCCTTGAAGAATGTATCAATTGTGCTCATTTTTTGATATGATGCGTATCGCAAGCAGTGCTACAAACTGTATCAAGATGGTTTATTTTTGTTTAGCCGTTTCAGGCAAATCGGACAGTAAACTTGCCCCCGATTTTAGCCCCAGAAGCGGTTGACGCACGGGTTGACACCATTGACATACCATTGACACCTTGAACTGTGTTACAAATATTAGTGTTTTGAATAGCCCGTCTAACGTACATTCAGAAAATGTATACTTTATATAGCATTTTTCGCGGGTTTAGACGTTCAATTTTGGCTCTGCAGCCGGAGTACTCTGCTTTTTTGCTCATTTAGTACGGTACATTTATGTTGGAATATCTCCTCGTAGAGTAAACCGATTTTTGATCTGTTTGTTGATTTGAACTCAACTTGAGTCGTACTTCAGTCCCTGTAAATAGCGTTTTGTTTCTTTCAGCCGTTTTCGAGAAATTGGCCAGGACACATACCTCTATTTTGACCATTTCATGTCCGGTACATTTCGTGTATGAACATGTTAGACCAACAAAACAGGCGAATTTAGACCCGATTGTTAGCCCGTTACGTTTGTCTGATTATTTGAATTGTTGCCATATATATTTTATATGCCGTTTTATGAAGTTCTGAAGGTCAATTTTAGCTCTGAATGTTGTGTATCTCTCCTCTGTTGTCATTTGGTACGGTACCTTTATTTTGCTATAACTCCTTGAAGAGTGCACCGATTGGGCTCATTTGTTGATATGATGCGTATCTGAAGCATTGATACAAACTGTACTAAAGGCGTTTGTTTCTTTTGAGCCGTTTTTGAGAAATTGGCCAGGGAACTTGGCCCGGTTTGACCTCCTGGGGAGAGAAGCACCAGTGCGAAGACCAATTCTGTCAATTCTTCTCTTTCAGATTGTTGTTTATGCGCCAAAATTGTTCGCCCTGACCATCTGGATTGTGTTTCAATTACCTAATGTAAGTTTCTTGTTGAAGTAGAATAAAAATTGCAGATCGAGCCCATGAAACGTGGGAAAAGGTGGTCAAATTGAC
This sequence comes from Convolutriloba macropyga, assembly GCF_964194025.1. NCBI lineage: Eukaryota > Metazoa > Xenacoelomorpha > Acoela > Convolutidae > Convolutriloba > Convolutriloba macropyga. The sequence continues at coordinate 13,073 of NW_027451858.1, forward strand.
TGAATGCTCATCGGCTTTGATTTTCTAAGTACTTATCAGAAACAAGTGATGGCATATATTTTTTTAAAGCCCGTTTCACGGGCAGTTCAATGAGCTAGGACTCGCATGTCTCGATTCGATTGGTTCAGTATTTCAGAAGTTATTAACGATTTTCGACCTCGAACCTCCGAAAATGACCGCATGCTCACTGCTCGATCTTTAATTTTTCTTTAATCAGAGTGTTTATGTTAAATAACCGGTTAATTTGAGTTGTGATATGATCGCACCAAACGTTTAAGACTATGGCGAACGCTTTTGAAGCACCATTTGGGAAACTATAACCGAACGAGCGTTTGGTACCAATTGAAAAAAGAGCATAGTCGCTGAATGCTCATCGGCTTTGATTTTCTAAGTACTTATTAGAAACAGTAATGGCATATTTGGTTTTAAAGCCCGTTTCACGGGCAATTCAATGAGCTAAGTCTCGTTTCGATTGGTTTAGTACTTCAGAAATTATTAACGTTTTTTGACCTCGAACCTCCGAAAATGACCACATGCTTACTGCTCGATCTTTAATTTTTCTTCAATCAGAATGTTTATGTTAACAACCGGTTAATATGAGTTACAATATCATTATATCAACTTTTTAAGACTATGTTGAACACTTTTGGTTTGCTCTTCGGATAACTATGAGCGAACGAGCGTTTGGTACCAATTGAAAAAAAAGGCATGGTGACTGCGATCTTTTCCGTTAGGTCTTTTTAATCGGTTCAAGGAGTTGTTAAAATCGAACCAAACTGGGTATGGAGTATACCACGGGTACATAGAGTATAAAACAAAAAAATTTTTGCTATAGCTTGTCTAGGAAAAAAGTTAGGATATCATACGAAAATTTGCGTGTTTCTCGAATAACGAATTTTAAAAATAGGTCTTTTTCATCGGGTCAAGGAGTTGTTCAATTCGGACCAAACTGTGTATGAAACATACCATGGGTAAGTAGAGTGTAAAACAGAAAGAACTTTTACTATAGCTTGCCTAGGAAAAAGTTAGTTTTTCATACGCAAATTTGCTATTATTTCCGAATAATTTTGAATAAGTAATTTTAAAAATAGGTCTTTTTCATCGGGTCAAGGAGTTGTTCAAATCCAACCAAACTTGGTATGGAGTATCCCCTGTGTAGCTTAAGTCAAAAACAAAAAGATATTTTGGTATAGCTTGCCTAGCAAAAAAGTTAGTTTTTCATTCAGAAATTTGCTATTATTTCAATTAAACAGTTTTAAAAATAGGTCTTTTCCATCGGGTCAAGAAATTATTCAAATTGAATCAAACTCGGTATGGAGTATCCCATGTGTATCTAGAGTCTAAAACAAAAGGAGTTTTTGCTGAAGTGTTTCTAGGAAAAAGTCTGTATTTCAGTCTTACTATTATTCTAAGGTGAGGGCCTCGGGCCCGCATTACCTGCACCCCCCTCCCTGCCCCGTTGAGACGCCGGTTAGTCGGTTCCCCCCGCTGGGATTTTGTGCACCTCATGTTGGGGACGTAGTTGGCGTGCGGTTGATTTTTCGGGTTCTCTTCGGTCTGGTTCATCTTCGGTCGGGTTCTCTTAATTTGCGAAATTCGCGAATAACTAATTTTAAAATTAGGTCTTTTTTATCGGGTCAAGGAGTTGTTCAAATAGAACTGAACTCGGTATGGAGTATCCCCTGTCTAGTTAGAGCATAGCAAAAAAAGAACTTTTGGTATAGCTTGCCTAGGAAAAAAGTTAGTTCTTCATACGGAAATTTGCGAATTTCGCGTTTAGCGAATTTTAAAAATAGGTCTTTATTATCGGGTCAAGAAGTTGTTCAAATTGGATCAAACTGGGTATGGAGTATCCCATGTTTACCTAGAGTGTAAAACAGAAATAATTTTTGGTATAGCGTGCCTAGGAAAAAAGTTGGGTTTTCATA
>NW_027451859.1:0-2500 GCF_964194025.1 Convolutriloba macropyga
GTGACTGTTGAAATTGTAGCAGCTTTTTACCACTCACGTGGCTTTGTTCAATTTTTCATGATTCATTATTATTGAGGAATTTGGATAGACGAATGACTGACTTCTGACTTTGTTACAACTATTATTACTTAACATCGGATCCACTTTGAATAGATTGAAAGTGGAGAACTATTTTGTCAATTATTTAGACAAAAGGGGACCTGATGTGTTTAGACTGTTTGATAACAGTTGTTCACTCTTTTAAATAAATAACAAAGTGAACAGTCATTGAGGAGTTATCACGTCTGTTTCTTGCTTACCAACTTGAGCTGTATTATTCCTTGTTCGTTCTTCCTTTCTTCTGTTGTTCCGGTTTTTCCCAATGTAGCCCCCTCTATCCCGCTACTGCCTCCCATACAAATTCAGGGTCTTTCACATTATAGCCCCCCCCCCCCCCCCCCCCCCCCCATGAAATTATACCCCCCCCCCATTATGGTATAATTACCACGATTGGGGGGACTACGTTATCTGACCACAGCGAGGGGGGGGGGGGGGGACCCCAAATACATAGCCCCACAATACCTCCACCCGCCCACCCGCCATTATCGTATAAGTTATAAGTACAGTAATCGCAGAGGCTATACGTTACATGCCCACTAAGCTGAGGGCGGGGGCTATCATGCTGCGAAAGACCCATATGCGTATCCCCCCCCCCAAAAAAATATATAATATATACATTAATGAGAGAGGGGGAGCTATATTGTCGCGAGGAGGAGGGGGGGTCTAGATAATGGGAATAACCCAATTATTCTGCCTTTTAATGCTTGAAAATCTTTTTGGAATCCTTTTCACACCTCAATCAATTGTAAAGTGACAAGTTACATCACCGGATCCGGACTTGAAAGAAACTAAGAGACTACAAGGTTAGCGTGGCGTTGGGTACTTTTCTATCGCTTTATCATTACAGCCCCCCCCCCCCCCCCCCACCATGGGTATTTTCAATTATATCCCCCATGAAACTAAGGATCTGTTCTGTTCCCTGAGTGATTTTTGTGAACCGAACTACAGTGTTGTTATATTGCACATTACTATGCAAAAAATAGCACTTGCGCCTTGGGGGGAGGGACAAAATAGATGAGAAAATATATCCCCCCCCCCCCCCCCCCCCCCCCCTAATAATGGTATATTTGTCCCGACCCCACTTGTGGGGGGAGGAACTATATACTCAAATGGGTTTTTTTGTTCAGTCAATTTTGGCCGATCGATATATTCATCGTAGAGAAATGTGACTAGTATCATTAAAAAAGCTTGTCCAGCGTATAATTCAAAATTAAAAAGATATTTTTGAATTTTTGGTTTTTTGAAGAGTTATCTAGGTTATCTAAGTTATTTGCATGACTTTGTACACTTTTAGCGAAATTTTTGTTCAAATTAAGGCCTTTCTATAAAAAAATTATTTCAAAATTCCATTTCACGCTACAAACTGAAGCAATTTTGTGTTACCAATAGAGCGATAAAAAGGCTAGTTCTGGTCTCCTGATGAAGTTTACTATCAAAAAAATTGTCGAATTCAATTTGAGAGCTGTTTTTTTATTCACTAAGAGACTAGTCATTTTTCATATCGAGGTTCTGTAAAGGTTGAACCTAATTTACAGTCAACTGATAACCGATAAACAAAATATTAGTTTTCAATGAATCACTCATGTTTTTTTGGCTTCGAATCTGTGTTTTCAAAATTTTTTCAGAAATTTTGATTTTCTTTTAAGTTTTCACTAAATTTTGGGAGTCCTACGGCATAGACTCGCTAAATCTAAATGCAATACACTTCCTACAGTGACTAAGGCAAATACTATATTGTGCTCTGTGTGGACAGCCAATGCTAAGACTTTAAAAATCAATTTTTCGAATTTTTTTGAACTTTTAATCGATATTAGACTTATTTTCATGAACAAAAGTCAGTCTCACCAATGATAGGACCACTTTCCTTTTTACTGCAAACAAAATAATCTGGTAGGTGGTTATGTCTGATATCTATTAGTTTTAGGACTTCAATAACACGAGTTTTCATAATTTCAAAAAAAATCCGGGTTTTTTCAATTAATTTTGATTCCTTTTGAAATATTTTCCCAATATCCTAAAACTGATGGTTCCCATTGGCTAAGAAAAGACGGCCAATGGATCAGAAATAAAGTTTCCAGAGCAATGATTGTGGTTTAATTGGCTTCGACACTTTCTTCTGGAAAATTTGGCTGAACTTTTGTTGATTTTTGTCGGTATTTGTCGTTGTCTTCATAATCATGGGCCTTATTGTGAGGTCTTATTGAGAATAAATTGATTACAAACATTCTACTCTTCCCATCGAGGCATTGGTTGGCTTATTTTTTGATATCCCTGGAAGCTCTTGAATTTAGTGGCTGTTAAGATTTCAAAAATAATTTTTTACAATTTTTTTTGGACATTAACCAAACTTAAATTTATTTTCGTGAACTGGAAGTCAATCTCAGTAAAAAAAGACCTCTTT
>NW_027451859.1:7500-35313 GCF_964194025.1 Convolutriloba macropyga
GTGCTTTCATGTGTCTAGACGGAATGTTGACTGTAAACATGATGTCTGGCCTTGTGTGTTATGCCAGATACAGAAAAAATCCAACCAAGCTTCTGTAGGTCTCTTGATCCCCTTCTTTGTCTCCGTTTTCTGCTGTCTGGAGTATAAAATTCAAGTCAGCTGGTAATCTTGGGGGTTTGCATTCATCCATTTGAAACTGCGCAAGCAATCTTTCTATGTAGCGTTCTTGGTCAACTCTGACTTTGCCATCTTCTTGTCTGATTCTTAAACCCAGAAACCAATGTCGGGTCTCTCTGTCTTTCATGTGAAAGGTTGCCTCAATTGCTTTCGTGACATTGGAGATTGCTTTCTTTTTTCTTAATGCAACTAAGATTTCGTCAACCCAGACCACGGAAATGCAACCCTCTGTCTCTAATTTCGCGAGCACGCAATGTTGGTTTCAGCTTCTGGTGAAACTTTGTCTTATTAGGAAGTTTACCAGCTCCCTATAACAGTTACTAGCAGCCTGTTTAAGATATTAAATTGATTTTTTTTGTCGACATACTTACTTGCTTTCGTATAATCCTTCTTTTGCAAACTCCTGTGGCTGTTCAAGATACCTTTCTGCCTCTATTAGTGACCGTACACTGTTTGGGTTCCACATATTCACCCTCACATTCTCATCTCGTCTGTTTCATTTGTTGTGTATTTATGCTCTTCGAGTGAGGCCACTCCTTTTTTTATAGTAGATGTTTCCTGTTTCTTATTTTGCAATCGTCTTGATGACATCATCTGGGTGCCAGATGCCCAGTTGCTGTGACCCGTCATCTAGTAGGTCGGGCGTCTCTGCGTTGTAGGGGATTGAGCCCACTTCACAAGTGATGCTATAAATACTATGTAAATCCGCTTTTCTAAAATTCGTTCATTTTTGCCATTTTATGATAATCATTCAATACATGACGGGAAGATCCATCAATTTCAACTGAATATTGATTCACAGCACGATTTCCTGAGCATTCAATTATATAGTTTTTGTGACTAGAATCAATTTACTCTGCCTCAGAAATCTGGTCACTCAAACTTTTTATTCTAGCAAATCTAACTAAGTTCAAGACTCTAGATTGATCGAATTTTTAGCACCACACTCAAGAATTGAGCTGATTGCGTAGAATCGTTTCCCACCAAAAATTTTTTGAATGTTTGAACCTTCGATACGGTGAACAATTTCGTGCAGATATAGGCTGCCATTTTTTCATTAGGAACGAAATGAATAGAAATAGCTTCATCATTCGTCTTGTCCCGAATAAAATGGAATTTTGTTTCAAGATGCCTGGTCCCCTTGTGCATGGGATGGCGACTGTGTTTTCACAAAGTTTGATATAACTCTGATTGTCCTCTCCAATTGCCATTGCATGTTTCCTTTGGAGGTCGAAATTCTCCAGAAGGTACTTCAGATACAATAACTAATTAACTACTGCTGCCAAGCCCTGATATTTTGCTTTCAATGAAGAAAGTGCAAATGTGGCCTGCGTTTTGTCAAACCCAGCTGAGTGCTGCGCCACGTCCTTTGAATTCGAAGTAAAAGCCCGTAGTTGATTTTATGCCGTTCACATCACCAGACCAGTCTAGCGCCTTTTGTGTAAGTAAGTTTAGAAGCCTTTGAACATTGAAGATTTCAGTGGAATCGTGCTCCGCATATCCAGTGTTAATTGGTTGCATTCATGTGTCTAGACGGAATGTTGACCGTAAACATGATGTCCGGCCTTGTGTGTTATGCCAGATACAGAAAAAATCCAACCAAGCTTCTGTAGGTCCTTTGATCCCCTTCTTTGTCTCCGTTTGGTAATGTCTGAAGTTTAAAATTCAAGTGAACTGGAGTTCTTGGGGTTGGCATTGATACAGTTGAAACTGCGCAAGCATTCTTTCTATGTAGCGTTTTTGGTCAACTGTAACTTTGCCATCTCGTCTTATTCTTAAATCCAGAAACCAATGCCGTCTCCCTCTGTCTTCCGTGCGAACGGTTGCCTCAATTGCTTTCGGGACATCAGAGATCTCTTTCATGATTCTTGTTGCATCTAAGATGTCGTCAACCCGGACCACATTAAATGTGTGACCCTCTGTCTATAATTTCGCGAGCAGGCAATAGTTGTTTCCGCTTCTACTGAACCCCTGTCTCAGTATGAATCTGGCGGCTCCTTATAACAGTTTTTAGCAGCCTGTTTAAAATCATAAGTTGATTTATTTTGTCAACATACTAACGTGCCTTCTTATAATCCTTGTTCAGCAAACTCCTGTGGCTGTTCGAGATACAATTCTGCCTCTATTGGTGTTCGTAGACTTTTTGGGTTCCACATATTCACCCTCACTCACATCAAAATGAGTTCTGACTTCTTCAAAATTTGCAAAACATTTTTATCGTGTCTCTCGTCTAGGCTCCGACCTGACCTCTTGCTAGAATGCTTCCTCAGCGAAGCCAACTGTCTCTGGCTGTTAGAAGTCCTCTGTGTCACTGCTTTCCAGTGACCCCAAGTGACTGAGATTCCCTATTGTTGCAATAGATTCTTCGTCTATGGCTGCTCACTCAACATCCGAGTTATCTCGTCTTTGTCATTTCTTGTGTGTTTACGCTCTCCGAGTGATGCCACTCCTCCTTTTTTCTGCCTCAGATGTACCCTGTTTTTGTTTTTTGCAGTCGACTTGATGACCATCATCCGGGTGCCAGATCCCCAAATGCTGTGACCCGTCATCTAGTAGGTCTGTCGCCCTGCGTTGTCGGGCATTGAGCCCAAATCTGACTCCTTGATTATCACATCTCGATCTGCCACCACCTCGCGTGTGGTGTTCACGACCAGTTATCTGTTGTCTCCTTCAATGTAACCAGAAACATTTCCTTACAGTGCTTCGGTTTCAAGTCTTTGTCAGGAATCCTCATGACGACTGTGCAAACAAAAATAGATATTTGCACTTGCTGCACTTCTCAGCTAAGCAATTCTGATAAAGCATCTCTGGTATGGTCTTCTCCTGTACAATTGCTGCTTCTAAGCACTGCATTTTGAACCGCTATGAAAGGAACCATTTCGCATAATCTTGCCTAAGCTTCTTGGGCGTCCCACACTAAGAACAAATTCCTTCAGACGGGTCAGTGCTTTACTCATTGCCTTAAGCAAGTCCACACTTAAAATTAGTGCGCTGGTCCGCAAACACATTGCAAAACCGGAACACTGACAGTGATTCTTCTCTGAAAGATCTCATCACGTCTGTGAACACACTTTCCATTTTCTCTTCTTCTTGGGACTCAGCCACTCCTGGGACTGAAGTCCTTGTCATCTTGGCCAAAGCGAACTTACCAAATAAGTCATTGAGTTCCCCGATGTAGTTGTTGTATTCCTGACCACATCCGTTTGATTCAAATGACCCAATCGTCTGTGCCAATTCTTTGCAATGTCAAGTTTTACGCTGTTGGAGGTCATTTTCAATTGTAGAACGCTGCAGGGTAAGTAAAACAAATTATGTTCCTGTCTTAGTTTTAGTCGAGTTCTCTTCTGGAGTTTTATGCAGCTATTTCCCTTCTCAAAAGTGGAACCGCCTGGCACACATAAAACATGCTTGATTTCGCATTAAAATCGCTTCGTTGTTTGAGGGTATGCCCATTCTCACACAGCTTCTACTAACCACTCTGGAGGCCTCTCCGTTGGGTTTTTAGCCACTGATTGGATGGGCACAAAGTCCAGGATTATTTTAAAAACTGTCACTATGTGATCTGTACAACCACTGGCCACTAGCATTCCTGCTGTCTTCCATTGTTTAAGAGGTGCCCAGTATTCCTTGTCAAGTGTAGCCAATGTTAGACCCATTGCCACTGACTATAGTTTGACCTCATCTCTTTGTGTCTTGCATGTCCTGTCTAGGTGACCATTTTTACTACACGTGCTGCATTGTGCAATTGCCTTCCTCCTGCGAGTTTTTGGCAGAGTGTCGAGGGATCCCACACACAGAGGTTTCCTCTCCCGGGTCCCCCTTTTGAAGTCAAGCTGCAGTGCCATGGCAACTGAACCACTTTGTCACTTGTGTCTCTGTTTTGTGCCCTCATGGAAGTTCTGCATCCTCTTCCTCAACTCTGTGAAGTTCGTTGCTGGCTTGAGGTTTTCCTGTATGAAAAACTTTAAACATCATTGGCAGACCGTTGAGTACCCAGCCGTTAAAGAGGGTCCCCGAGACTGCTTCCAGTTGTAGCTTTTTTGGCGACTCGTGTCATCTGATGAAAAAGCTGTCCAGAAATCTCGAGCTGCAGTTGAGAAGCTGTGCTACCAAAATCACAACTATTGGCGTCTCCACTCCCTTAAATCTCTTTTGCAAAAGCTTCCAAGCCTTTGCTTCATCTCCGATACCGTCAGCTCTCACACAGTCCAGTCTCATTAGCATGAAGTTTGTTGCATCTAGAGTCAGAGCCAGATGCCACCACAGTTTCGTTTCTCCTTGATGTCTGCACTTTCCTTCTCATATGCATCCTTTAGCTTAGAGTGGTTCAGCTTCCTTCAGTTTTGCTCACATTGCTTAACACATTGGCTAGTGGTGCTTTCTCATTGCGTTCCTCCTCGGTCCCAGGTAGAGATTTGTAGACTCCTTTAGTGAACGTCATCGCCACGAATCTCGTGCTCCAGAATGGAACGTCCTGTGTCTTTTCTGTGTAGGTCAGCAGCTTTACTTTCTGTTGATCCATCTTATGTTGAGCAGGCTAAACATTTCTGAAAATAAAAGGTACTGAGCAGAAAAGGATTATGACTGTCAGCAACAAATTATTTTTGTTTTAGAATTCAGTTTTATGACTTAGAGAACTGCTAGGCCCATAACCTGTTGGGTTCTGGATTTTTGCATGCGGAAAACCAAGCGTTTTTAACTAAGTAGAAAAGTTAACTAAGTAGAAGAATAACAAGAATGATATTTACAGTAGAATTGAGAGATTTACCGAAGAGATCTGATTATTAGTTCAATATGGTGATTTGATTTTGGGGATGAAAAATGCTCAAAAATCAGCTGTATTTATACCCAGTATCAGTGCGAGAAAGTCAAGATACAAAAACTCAGCACCATGATTTTTTGTGGGGGGTCGCAATTTGACCCTTTATGGTTTGCTTCTGAAAATCTCCTAGAAATCAGTCACAAAGGATACCATAGGTAGTGTGCATTTACAATTATCTAAGAATACGTTCACAATTCCGGTGGTAAAATAATCATTCAAAACTTGATGGGAAGAATTTACATCAATTAATCTCACTTTAATAATAGTTATCCAATTTCACCAGTTTGAACCGAACATTGATTCTAAGCACCGTTTCTTGATTCTTCACTATTCAAATATATAAATTTGGTGACAGGAGTCAATTTAATCATGTCTCAGTATTATGGTAAATCAATCTTGCCATCTAATAATTCTATCTAATTTCAAGATTATAGTTTGATTGAAATGCTGACATTAACCGTAGATCAAAATAAACGATTCGCGGCACACCTCAAGCGTGGTTAATTTTGAGTGCTTAAAATTAAATATTATTCTCTCAAATTACTAACTACCTGGTGTTTAAATCCTGCCGTTTTCATTCAATTTGAGTTTTTTGTGATGTTGAAGCATTTTTTTCTGTTGTTTTTTGTTCGAATTTAACCTCTACTCAAAATATAATTGGAATTTTGTTACATTTTTGAACAAAAATTTGTAATCATTTGGTTTATCTCTCCTCTAGTAATTGCACTCCAATTTGTCAACTAATTCCGTTTCCCATGTTTTAAGATTAGAGTGTTTGTAAACTAGATCCACTAAGAAAAGTTAGTGAATTTTGCTTCAAAATTGGTTATATGTGTAGTCATATTCCACAATGACTATTTTTGGTGACAACGTGAAAACTTGGCACAATCTTCCGTCACTTACTTCCCCGAAATTAGTAACTCTTTCCAACTAACTAGGTTAGTATCAATTAGACTGAAATGACAGAAAGTCTAATCAGTGACGAATTTAAGAAATTTTCCTCTCAAAACCAATTGCAATTAGCCGTTTCTCGATCACATCATTGTTCACAATAAAAACTCAGTATTCGAATTTGTTCACAAATAACTACAAATAAACTTCAGGCAATAACGTTTGAGGCTGAATACGTTCGAAATTGTGGAATTAGGTTACATTAACCCGTGAACGCTAGTTCAAAAATTGTAAGCGTTTTTATAAGATAACAACAACATTATGGGCAAAATATTTCCAATCGTTTGAGCTAAACGCCAAAATTAATGAAGTTTGCTTTTTCGGGCACTGGCCATGTAATTTCGGACACTGCCATGTAATGATAAAACACGTGCAATGTAAAGGTTGACCCCCACCCGTAAACCCCCCCCCCCCCTCCACCCAAATCGGCCCCACCTCCCCCCCCCCCCCCCTAAATCCCCACCCCTGCCCATCGTTCAGGCCGTAAGGGCCGCTTGAGCATTATAAGCGTTTTGAAACGATTACCACCGTGTTTTCGGAAGTTATTACTGAGAGATTTTTAAAATTCCAGTCAAAAACTTCCATTTTCCTTGAATGAAAAACGTTCAAAAACGGTCACACCGGTCAAAGATGGGCTTTGAAAGTTTTTCCTAAAGCTACAGGTCAAAATCAATCCTTTCCTTTATTTTTTGAACAAAATTTCACATTGGGTATGGCATCTTTCTGCATGTTCCGTGATCATATTTCAACAAACCCCACCGTTTACGAAAGAACCCTTAGCTTATTCAAAGAGATTATCTGTATTGTCGCAAATTTGAAACGGATATCAAATATTTCAGTCTATATCATAAGTCACCTATTCAGATCAGTCTAGCTTATAGTTTGTGAACAATCGAATAATGTTTCAACAATCGTTCTGTTCTCTCTTCCGGTTACGACTTATAGAAGAAATAGTTTCAACAAGAATTAAGGTATTTAGAAGTTTTGATAAACTGTTTAAACTCGCTTGTTTTGAACTAAACGGGTTAGTAAGTTATATAAAGCTTCCTCATGGCTTGGTTATGCTGTCATCCATACATCAAAAGCTATTCTCTTTAGGCCCCAATGTCTCTATGTCCTCGCCCCGTTGAATAATTTGTAACTCGGGGGTTCATAAATTATTGTGGTGTTAGCTGGGCTGTGTGTGTGGGTGTGCGTGTGTGTGTGGGGGGGGGGGGGGGGGGGGGGTGGTTGGGTCTTCAACTGATGAAAATGGAAATTACTATAAACGCGTGGTTAATTTCGAGTGCTTGAAATCAAACATCATTATTATCTTTAATTAATTAAACTACCTATTTTTAAAATCTTGCCGTTTTCAGTCTATTTGAATTTTGTTGTGCTGTTTGATTATTTCTCCTGTTATTCTTTGTTTAAATTTAACCTTCAATGCTTCTAATCAAATTGTAATTGGAACTTTATTACATTTTTGAACAATTTTTTTTGTTCAAAAATGTAATAAATGCTTGTATCTTTTCCGTTTCTGCCCCCCCCCCCCCCCACGTCCCGCTTAGCGAAAAATAACTTTTTCCGTTTATGCCCCCCGTACGTTATGCACCCCCATCTCAGGAGCCATGTTACCATTACGTTGATTTCTCGAGTATCTACGCTCGATTTTGTCACTCAATTTCACGTCCCATGTTTTAAGATTAGAGTTGCAAGCGTGTGTTTAAACTGGCGCTAGTGTAGTTAAACTGGCGTCAAAACAATAAAAGAGTCTTTCCTTTATATATTCTTTCCTCTACCTTCCTTAGTATAATAATCTGTTTCGGAAAAATTTAAATAAATTCAAATTGAGATTGGTGTGAACACTAAACACAAAACCACCTCGTTAATTTTGGCTGTGATCCCGTTTAAAAATACATTGCTACAACTAAAATTTGCTGAAACAGTTACAGTGAAATTGATATAACATGCAGCCACTTTGAGACATTTCTTAAGCATTTTAAGTCAGTTTTTTTATGTTATGACCATTCACCAACCAGTAGGAATAGATCTAATTCTTTAACTTTTTCTTTAACTGCGCAATAAGAGCGTTAATCAAGACAATACCGAGATGCAATAAACTTAAAAATTTGTTGAATTTTTCAAAAATTTCAGCGCAAAAACATTACATAACATTGCAGACAAACGCGCTAAAGTTTTATTCATTAGAAGTTTTTTTCATTTCTCCTTATCTGATTTATTAACAAAACATAGATCTTAACTAATCGCCTAAACTGTTAACCTGTGCTACAATTAGAGTTCGAGAAACAGCAATTTTAGTGGATGAAAAATGGCGGTCAGCCAAAAAATACAAAAAGAGCCGCTTCGGTTTTTAGTGTAAACTTTGCATGTATGATCCAAGGCCGAAAATTTGAGATGAAATCTGATTTTAAATTTTCTTAAAAAAATCAAATTTAAAGTACGAAGTCAGAACCAGCCCTGCAGGAACAAGGGTCCTGTAGTCTCATTGTTTAATAAACGTTGAAAAAAGCAAATGAAAGATTCTGAGTCTTGATTAGGCAGCCTATAACACGAAAACAAAAGCGCCTGTATCGCACAATTCCAAATGGTTTAGTTAGGTGCTAGTTTACTTCTTAACCTTATAATTCCCGTACATTGTTCTTGGCTGTGGGCAAGCAACGATGGTAAAAGACTTAAGTTTTTGTCAGTAAAACATACAGCAATGCACTAGACATCAGCTGACATGCTCTATCAAATTAAACAAAGTATAATATTAACTCTATCTAACTCAAGCGTCCGTGACTTTGGTACCAGAAATAATAAGAAGGTAATCTTAAATAACCTCTCTAAGTACGGCAATTGCCGCTAGTACTTAAGAGTAACTAATACATCTTAGAAAAACCCCTCAGCTTTTAACCCGCTGATGGACCATAGTCAAACGAAAACAATAACTCGCTCAAGATATCAACGTTAGAACAGTGACTATTCAGACCCTCGCGTTCGATCGCTCCGTCAAAACAACGCAGCGACGCTTAGTAAAGATTAAAATAGCCGTTCGCTCTTTAATAAAAGAAAAAATGGTAAACTATGTCCAACATTCAGTCATTGACTCGCTCAAGTTTAAAAATTTCCGCGTTGCGCTTATAGTGTAAGCCACTTCTATACTGAGCCGAGCAAAAAATCATTCGCTCAAACCAAACAAACGTGATTATGGTTCAAGGTTTTCGGCCTTCTCTAATCCTATAGGTTATACTTAGTAAATGTTAAGGTGGCCGAATAAACTACAAAGAACAGTTAACAGTTCTTAGAAAATATAACAATTAAAATTCGCATTTCAGGGTTTTCCATAAATTGGCTTGGGGTGCACAGATTGTTCCCCGCCTAATCAGGCATGATTTGAGGTTTTTTACGCACACTATAATCGTTAGTGTTCATAGAATCTCAAAACGGCCGTTTTATGAGTTTCCTGTAAAATTATCATCTTTCCCCCTCATAATTGTCAATGGATCCCTACCCGATAAAGCGAATACAACTGATTCCACTAAAGAGAGAGCTTAGAGGTCCCTTGGGGTGACTACATTTCCACTTTGGTTCCAGTTTATGTGGTTCTCGAAGTCGAGGTGGTTGATCAAATATGGAGTCACAACTTGTAAAAATTTTCAAATTTGACCAATCATTTCGACTCTGCAAAGCTTTGATTTTTCTGTTAAATTGGATGTTAACGAGTACAAAAAAAGCTTCTAATTTTCAACAGCATACCCGAATATTGTTGCAAGCTATTGTTTTACACAGCGCAGCTTCATATAAACATCTCTAGAAATCATTGATGTGATTACTTCGCTATAATTGTTAGTCGCCTATCAATGATTTTATCCGTCAATCTTCATAGGCCTCATGTGATCTAGAGTAACTTTATCTAAATTCTAAAATTGATAGAACGAGGTGGCTCTATCTCTTTTCAGCGACCTTCATGATTAAATCTTCTTCAGGATAACAATTTATAGATGATAATCTTCCTGATTTCAAACTTATGATACAAAACTTATGATAATAATGTTCGCCAACGTTACATCAACTCTCAATTTTTGCACTCTATATTGTTCAAATTTTTTTGTATTTTTGTTACCTCTATGATGTTGAGGTAAAAGAGTTATAACTAAACTCTTTCGATCTCCGTTTCTCGATAACGCATTTTTGAGCTTGATTGTTTGCCTTCCGGTCCACAGTTTCATTTGCTTTTGACGGTTATCACATGTTGCCAACTAATTTACTGATTAAAATTATATTAACTAATTCGCAGTTACCCTATAAAACTAAACTATGCCTAAACTATCAATCGCTGTGCTTTGATCTCATTGGTAACCAAATATATCTGTGTTGTCGCAATTATGAAACGCACATCAAATATTTCACAGTTCTGTATAATAAGTCACCTATTCAAATCAGACTAGTTTATAATTTGTGAACAATCGAATAAATTGTTTCAACAATCCTTCTGTTCTCTCTTCCGGTTACTCTTCAATAGAACAAAGTGGTTCAACAAGAATTAATGTATTTAGAAGTTTTGATAAACCGTTTGAACTCGCTTCTTTAAACTAAACGGGTTAGTAAATTATATATAACTTCCTCATGGCTTGGTTATGCTGTCATCCATACATCAAAAGCTATTCTCTTTAGGCCCCAATGTCTCTATGTCCTCGCCCCGTTAAATAATTTGTAACTCGGGGGTTCATAAATGATTCTGATGTTAGCTGGGCTGTGTGTGTGGGTGTGTGTGTGTGTGTGTGTGTGTGTGTGTGGGGGGGGGGGGGGGGTGGTTGGGTCTTCAACTGATGAAAATGGAAATTACTATAAACGCGTGGTTAATTTCGAGTGCTTGAAATTAAACATCATTATTATCTTTAATTAATTAAACTACCTATTTTTAAAATCTTGCCGTTTTCAATCTATTTGAATTTTGTTGTGCTGTTTGATTATTTCTCGTGTTAATCTTTGTTTAAATTTACCCTTCAATGCTTCTAATCAAATTGTAATTGGAACTTTATTACATTTTTGAACAATTTTTTTTTGTACAAAAATGTAATAAATGCTTGTATCTTTTCCGTTTCTGCCCCCCCACGTCCCGCTTAGCGAAAAATATTTTTTTCCGTTTGCCCCCCGTACGTTATGCACCCCAATCTCAGGAGCCATGTTACCATTACGTTGATTTCTCGACTATCTACGCTCGATTTTGTCACTCAATTTCACGTCCCATGTTTTAAGATTAGAGTTGCAAGCGTGTGTTTAAACTTGCGCTAGTGAAAATGGTAGACGTACCAAAAAATAGAAATTTTACTGCTGGCCAATCACAATTGAGACAATAGAAATGTTGTTTTCTGATTGGCTGATAGATCAACAATTTTTCCATGTTTTAAAATAGGATATGCGTGCTAACGTAAAATTGTTCAGAAATCGCGATAAGCCGAAATAAAATAATTATAATTTTTTGGGGCAAACTGGTCTCACGTTCTGTTGTGATAGATTCATATCAAGTCCCACGGGTCGCTGAGGCATGGCCATGGCCCTCGAGGCATGGCCAGATGCGGTAAAAATTATAATCTAGGATTATACTTTGTCCAATTTAGGCTAATTGAACGCAAAAAAGTACAGTGTTTTAAATTCCTCAACCAATCACATTCGTTGAAATTTCTACATATTGGCACGTCTATTTGTTAGGACGTCACCTTGTTCGAGGCCGTCAAAACAATAAAAGAGTCTTTCCTTTATATATTCTTTCCTCTACCTTCCTTAGTATAATAATCTGTTTCGGAAGAAATTAAATTCAAATTGAGAATGGTGTGAACACTAAACACAAAACCACCTCGTTAATTTTGGCTGTGATCCCGTTTAAAAATACATTGCTACAACTAAAATTTGCTGAAATAGTTACAGTGAAATTGATATAACATGCAGCCACTTTGAGACATGTCTTAAGCATTTTAAGTCAGGTTTTTTATGTTATGACCATTCACCAACCAGTAAGAATGGATCTAATTCTTTAACCTTTTCTTTAACTGCGCAATAAGAGCATTAATCAAGACAATATGGAGATGCATTAAACTTAAAAATTTGTTGAATTTTTCAAAAATTTCAGCGCAAAAACATTACATAACATTCCAAACAAACGCGCTAAAGTTTTATTGAATCAGAAGTTTTTTCATTTATCCTTATCTGATTTAAAAACAAAACATAGATCGTAACAAATCGCCTAAACTGATAACCTGTGCTACAATTAGAGTTCGAGAAACAGCTATTTTAGTGGATGAAAAATGACGGTGAGCCGAAAATGAGAAAAAGAGCCGCTTCCGTTTTTAGTGTAAACTTTGCATGTATGACCCTAGGCCGAAAATTTGAGATGAAATCTGATTTTAACTTTTCTTTAAAAAATTCAAATTCAAAGTACAAAGTCAGAATCAGCCATGCGGGAACAAGGGTCCTCTAGTCTGATTGTTTAATAAACGTTGAAAAAAGCAAACGAAAGATTCTGAGTCTTGATAAGGCAGACTATAACAGGAAAACAAAAGCGCCTGTATCTCACAATTCCAAATGGTTTAGTTAGGTTCTAGTTTACTTCTTAATCTTATAATTCCCGTACATTGCTCTTGGCTGTGGGTAAGCAACGATGGTAAAAGATTTAAATTATTGTCAGTAAAAGATACAGCAATGCACTAGACATCAGCTGACATGCTCTATCAAACTAAACAAAGTATAATATTAACTCTATCTATCTCAAGCATTCGTGACTTTGGTACCAGAAATAATAAGAAGGTAATCTTAAATAACCTCTCTAAGTACGGCAATTGCCGCTAGTACTTAAGATAAGCTAATACATCTTACAAAAACCCCTCAGCTTTTAACCCGCTGATGGACCATAGTCAAACGAAAACAATAACTCGTTCAAGAAATCAACGTTAGAACCGTGACTATTCAGACCCTCGCGTTTGGTCGCTCTGTCAAAACAACGAAGCGACGATTAGTAAAGATTAAAATAGCCGTTCACTCTTTGATAAAAGAAAAAATGGTAAACTATGCCAAACAATCAGTCATTGACTCGCTCAAGTTTAAAAATTTCCGCGTTGCGCTTATAGTGTAAGCCACTTCTATACTGAGCCGAGCAAAAAATCATTCGCTCAAACCAAACAAACGTGATTATGGTTCAAGGTTTTCGGCCTTCTCTAATCCTACAGGTTATACTTAGTAAATGTTAAGGTGGCCGAAAAAACTACAAAGAATAATTAATAGTTCTTAGAAAAAATAACAATTAAAAATCCCATTTCACGGTTTTCCATACATTGGCTTGGGGTGCACAGATTTTTCCCCGCCTAATCAGGCATGATTTGAGGTTTTACATGCACACTATAATAGTTATTGTACATAGAATCTCAAGATGGCCGTTTTCTGAGGTTACTGCAAAAGTATCATCTTTTCCCCTCATAAGTGTCAATGGATGCCTACCCGATGAACCGGATAAAACTGATTCCACTAAAGAGAGAGCTTAGAGGTCCCTTGGGGTGACTACATTCCCACTTTGGTTCAAGTTTTTGTGGTTCTCGAAGTCGAGGGGGTTGATCAAATATGGATTCACAACTTGTAAAATTTTTCAAATTCGAACAAACATTTCGACTTTGCAAAGCTTCAATTTTTCTGTTAAATTGGATGTTAACGAGTACAAAAAAGCTTCTAATTTTCAACAGCATACCCGAATATTGTTGCAAGCTATTGTTTCACACTGAGCGCAACTTCATATAAACATCTCTAGAATTCATTGATGTGATTACTTCGCTATAATTGTTAGTCACCTATCAATGATTTTATCCGTCAATCTTCATAGGCCTCGTGTGATCTAGAGTAACCTTATCTAAATTCTAAAAATGATGGAAAGAGGTGGCTCTATCCCTTTTCAGCGACCTTCTTGATTAAATCTTTTTCAGGATAACAATTTATTGATGATAATTTTCCTGATTCCTAACTTGTGATACAAAACGTATGATAATAATGTTTGCCAAGTTTACATCTAAATTGCACAGTAAATTGCACGCTAAATTGTTTGTTTGAGTTCTGATGTTGAAGTAAAAAAAGTTATAACTAAACTTTTTCGCCCTCCGTTTCTCGATAACGCATTTTTGAGCTTGATTGTTCGCCTTCCGGTCCACAGTTTCATTTGCTTTTGACGATTATCACATGTTGCCACCTAATTTTATGACTAAAATTATATTAACTACTTCGCAGTTACCCTATAAAACTAATATATGCCCAAACTATCAATAGCTGTGGTTTGATCTCATTGGTTACCAATTTAAAACAAATGTTTTGTGAATAAATTCAGATCCTTTTTTGATCTCTTCTCATCAACATTTTTTTCCAATCTCAATACAATAAAACTTGGAATTACTGGGGCAGTTTAAAATTTGTTCAGCATTATCATTGGTCAGTTTGAAAATTCATTTCTGCAGAGAATTAACAAAAAAATGCAGATTTTAAAAAAAATATACATGGAAAATTATTTACAGCTCTATACTATGGTATTCCATAGTAGAGAGACATATCTGAAGGGTAAAATCAAACTAGAAAAACTCACACGAGAAAAGTTCTTCAGAGTATTTGAGATATATCTTTACTAGAAGTCATATATGACCTGGTATGACAACTAAAAATTCTGTATGAAGCGCAATCCGGGAAAAAACAAAAATTTGACACGTTTAAATTCGACATCTGAACACGTTCATCTTTTTTTACGTGGAGGCTTTCTGTTGCATAAGTGAGAGGTTTCAAGTTCTATCAACCCCACAAAATTCTTTGAGTTAATGATTGAATAGGTGTCAGCATTATTGGTTGTATTGGTTGCACATTTGTTCTAAATGCTACAACAGGTGACAGTTAAGCAGTTTTTTATCTCATTTTGTTGCGCGCTTTTTTTTACATATTTTACAAGTATCTTATACTTTTGTCAAGTTTTTCTCTTTTTCCTTGGTGCAGGTTTTTTTCCGATGTAACTTTCACAATACATAAAGCCCACCTACACAATACATCCCCCTCTCCTTCAGCTCCTCGCACCGTAACCCCCACGTCTCACTCCACCACTTCCTTATTCCACTCTCGGTGCCCTGCCCCCTTGCCCCGCTCACATCCCTTTCCCAAGACTTACCATACACCCCCTTAAATTAAGCGCTTCTAAGATTTTCAACTGCCGGTAACATTTAGGATAAATTTTGGCATTGAGCCCCATCAAATTATCCGCCAGCAACGAAACTGGAGGAAAAGATCCAAAAATGATTGGTATTTTTCCTAAGAGTTATGAACCGTATTTTCAAGACCTGGGTAGATCAGATGAAAGCAAACAAAAAAACGACAATCTATCATTTTTTCTTTCCAAAAATTTAAACGTTAGTTTTTTCACTGATTTTTTTCTGATGTATTAATAAAATATAGTTTGTAACTATGAAAAACTAGAGTTTATTAAACAGAACAACAAAGCAAAAGACATCAGGTGATATGTTATCACATTAAAAAAACTCAATATATTTTAACTGAATCTAACTCAAGCACCCGTAAGTTTGGTACACGAATTAACTAACTAATTTGATCTCAAATCATTTCTCTAATAACGGCATTTTCCACTAGTACTTTAAATCAACTAAAACAGTCCGAAAAATCCTTCAGCTAATAATAATAACCGTCTGATGAACCAAAGTCAAACAAGAACAATAATTCGGTCGACCAGTCAGGCAAACTTCGCCAAATAACTAAAACTTTTAACAGACACTATTCAGAGCTTTGAGTTCAATCATTCCGTCAAAATAACGCAGCGACGCTTGAATAAGATTAAGATTACAAGAGCATCTCGCTCCTCAACAAAGAAAGCTGATAAATTATACCAAACAATCAGGTGTTGATTCACACACGGTTAGACATTTCTGTGCTGCGCTTATAGTGTAAGCCACTTTTATACTGAGCCGGGCAATCAAATTGTTTGCTCAATCCAAACATAAGTGTTCAGGGCACAAAGATTTCGGTCTTCTCTACTCCTATTGTTTATTTAGTCAAATGCCAGATAAACTTAGTAAATGTCAGGGTGGCCAAACTTCTATGATCAAAATCTACAATTAACGAAAAAAAATCATTCCTGGACAACTATGAAGTCCCAACTTATAAAAATTTTTGGATTTGATTAAACTTTTCGACTTTTCAAAACTTCGGCTTTTTCTCAGTTAAACGGGATTTTAGCGAGTACCAGCAGCTTCTAAGTTGCAACAAGCTACCCGAAGAGTGCTGCAATTTCATACAAACCTCTCATAATTGCATTGGGGTCTGTAATTCGCTTTAATTTTTCATCAATTACAAATGGTTTTTGCCTTCAATCTTGATGGCCATCGTCGGTGCTAAAGTAATCTTATCTAAATGCTAAAAAAGTTGGAAAGAGATGGCTCAATCCCATTGCAGCGAATTTAATTGTAAATTTCTTTCACGATTACAATTTAATGATGACGATTTGCTGATTCCAGTCATTATGATATGTTAGATATGTTAATATTGTGCGCCAAGGTTCCATCAACTCTCTGCTATTGCACGCTAAATTGTTCAATCTTTAGTAGGATATTTGCTACTTCTAAGAGGTCGAGGTAAAAAAATAATTAATAAATTTTTTCGGTCTTCGACTAAATGGCAGTTACCCTCCATGGGTAAGTATTTCATGCCTAAACTATCAATCGCTGTGGTTTGAGCTCATTGGTTACGACTTTAAAGCAAATGTTTTTTTTTGGATAAGTTCAGGCATTTTTTTATCTCTCATCGTCGACATTCTTGTCAAACCTCATTACAGTAAAATTTGGGATTACTGTAATATTTTGGAATTATAATTACAGTTTAAATCTTTCTTTTGCGCTTATTTTTAAAAAAATTATATATCTTCAAATTTATTTACAGCTCTAAACTGCTGTTCCATACTAGAGAGACATAGCTGAAGGGCTAACTAAAACTAGAAAACTCAAACGAGAAATGCGCTAGGAAAAATGATAGGAATTACTTTTCACAGTCCCCGTAACGAAGCTGAAAATTCCAATTTGACGGTTTTTTTGTAGAAAAATCAGCTACCAGTGACCTCTAACCTAAACTGATCGCAGGGGTTCTCTTCTTGGGCTTTTCTGAAACCCGAAACACCTGAACAAGGAAAGGAAGATAGAGAGAGGGAGAGTTGTGCGTCGCGATTGAGCTGCCAACCCCCTCCAACCATAACCTCGGTCGGAGCAGACCCACCTCCGCCCCGCCACCCTCCTCCTCCGCAACTAGAACAACAGGTACTAGTTTCCGTTCTAGTTTCATTTCAAGACAATTGTCAAGCCATTATTTCATTCAATTTGATCACAATTATTTCTGTGTTGTCCTTTCAATGTTTATAATGAGCTCTCAATTTTAGTGGGAGATCTAAAAAGTTCATAAATGCCAAGAAAGTTTAGAAACCGAGTCTGTTTCTTCAGAAGGACATAATGAATCAAATATCTGGTATTTTAACAATGCGAACCTAACTTGTTTGTTCACTAGTTATGGTTCATATAGACTGAAAAAGTGATCTTGAGAATTAATCCCTTTCTTATGTTACATGATAATTCAATGAATATTTAGCATACTTCCCGGGTCGAGAAATTTTCCGAAAATTATGTAAAAAATGCGCTGAAATGCGCTTACTTTTCAAAAAGTTCAGCGCGAAAACCTTACATAATAATGCGCTGAAATGTGCTGAAATGCGCTGAAATTTTGTAAGAATTGCGATGAAAATTCAGCGCAATTCTTACAAAGTTTCAGCGCACTTCAGCACACTTCAGCGCATTATTATGTAAGGTTTTTGCGCTGAAAAAATTTCCGACAATATAATCCCATGTTCGGTTGTGATATAGTTTCATATCAATTAACTCGGGTCATTTTATTATGTATAAAACAAAATTGCCATTGGAAAATAGAATTTGATAAATTCGCCTGACACCTTTTAGTACACATACAAACGTGCAATCAAGTATATACGGTTGCAATAAGGTGGAAATTTTTTAGGATTGAGAAAGGACAGTGGACGTAAGAAGAGCACCCCAGCTGCCGTTGCCCTCTCCCCCACCAGTGGAATTAGGAGTCCCCGTCCGAGACAGCAAAGGAAGCCATACAGGTTCATGGGGTCAGCCGCCAGCAAAAGTGAAGACCCAGGCAAGTCTTGCAAACTTCAATCTCAATCTCAATTCACCCAATTTCAAGTTCACCCAGTGAAGGAAAACAAAAACCAAGGAATGCCAGCTCTTACTTTTTTTAGATACTTGAAAGAGCTGAATAAAAAATGCGCCGAAAACCGGTGAAAAAATATGGGATAAATCTTAAAGAATTTTTCGCGTAATGTGTTAAAAGCGGTGAAAGCTTCGATATATTTTTCAGGGAGTCTTTTCGAATTTTCATCATCTACTTGGTAAACCCATCTAATTTGTTTGAGTTTTCCTCAATTTTCTCTTTTCCATTTCCTTGTTTTTTTATTTATGTTTATTTGTTGCTACGGCATACCGTTGAAAAGTGTCTTTAATTCCATTTTGAGGAATTATTTGCGACGAGCCTTACATGCTAGTGCGTGCCCCTGAAAGTATTTATTACTACAAACATATTTTTTTAAAAAATTCAATTTCCAAATTCTCTCTTTATCTTAAGCTTGCGATTGGTGTGTCTTGTTGTTTTCAGCAATTCATTAGGTTTTTTGTTTTCACTGTCGGGAATTTAGGTATCAATGAAATCGGAATTTCTAATTTGATTTCCGGTATTGGCCCTACCAAGCCTGTTAAAAAAATTATTCAATTGTAAAATGCTATTTTATCTCGATTATAAGGCAGTCTTGTAATTTTCTCCCGTTACTATTTCTTTGCTGGCAAAGCTTAGAATTTTCGCGCCTTTCGTTGTGGTAGATTTTAATTGCAGCCACGCATGTTATCAATCTTGTCGGCTCGGTCAGACAGTATATAGAAAAAGTTCAAATTCTTCAATTCGAATAAAATTGACCACTGAATCATCTGAGCAGATTCGTACTAAGATTCGTACACATTCTTGAGTTCATTTTAATCTCAGACAGAATTTAAGAAGAATCTTAACAAAGTTATCTGTTATGAACTCCTTCATAGCTCAAAAATTTTTAAAAAAATTTCTTTATCAATGAAACCGAAGAACATAAAGCATGCGATTCCCAATTTAGAGAAGAAGTTGTCATAAACTATTTCTAAAGCGGTACCCGATAGTCGAAGTCATCTAATTGTATCTTAATACAAATAGGCCGGAAAGAATAAAACTTATAACAAAAGAATTGCAACCGTTCAATTCAGAATGTAAGAAAGAGAATGAAACGATTTCAGACACCGTTGAACAAAGGCAGACAAAAGACAGTTTTATAGCACAGAGTTATATAACGCTAGATGTCACAACAAGTAATCGGAGGTCAATCTATAAATGAACAAGTATGAGTAAACCCGATAGGCAGGAACAGTCGATAAACCTTTCGGTAACGCGATGGTCAGGTAGTGAACGTAACTGAATTGGTCGCATGTACCACAATCCTCACTTGATTGAATTAGTTTTTGTTCAACTGTCTGAAACTTATGGATGATGTAATGCTTAAAAATCACTAGTGAACTCTGAATTGCACCAAAGATTGTATGATGTAATACATACTAAATAGATTTCATGAAACTTTGAATCTAATATAAAGATGATATGATGAGCAATTGAGATGATGTAGATCAGAAAATAGCAGTTACACATCATTTGGCATGTCCAATGTAATAGCCCCGAATGGACTAGGTGAGCGGCTGACCAATTACTCGGAACATGTCAGATTAGGTGGCTTCCTTGTTTATTTAAAGTTAAGTAACTAGAGACATGAGTTTTGACGATCACGTAAATAATTTCCACGGACGTATTGGATATTTTTGTCCCGAATTGGCTAGGTGAGCGGCTGACCAACCACTCGGACCTCGACATAAGTAAAATGTTCCTTATAGAGTGAAAACCTTCTTAGGCGTACGGAGTTGTTTTTTTTTCATGCGTTGAAGTCGACGACGTGCTGCATGGGCTGTATTGATTAAACTGTTGTATCACTCCTGTTGATGCAATGGTCGCTTTCATTTAAATCATCAAGCGCATTCCTGGCTGACTCAGTACTCCAGTTCTTGGTTGGTGGTGAAGGGACGTAAATTTGTTCGTGGTATCTTGTTGACAAATGCATCCCCTTATTGTGTCCTGGTTTACTTCAAAAACCAAGGCGTTTTGCTTTTGAACTGCTCCTTCGCCAAAAAATTTTGATTTTCAGATTTGTCTATAACTTTTGCTAGTGCTTTTTACAGGGGGAATTTTCCTGAATCTCTTTTACGTGAATGTACTCTTTGGTCAACCAACAGTTCCTCTTTTTGATTGAAATGGGTATTTCATGGTGCTGTTTTGGCCTTCTCATTTTTGGGACGCGTAACTGCAAGGCGTGATGCATATTTGACAGTTTGGTCTTTCTTAACTCCTCGATGTTTCCTTGTTGTCTTTTTTTCAGGAAAATTTTGCTTTTATTGCGTTTCGTCAACTCCGTAGCGTGAGCTATCAGTTTTTTCTCTGTTAGTATTCTTGTGATGTAATCCAGCCTTCTACTTGCACACATTGCGGGAAAAGTTTATCCCTACTCTTTGGTGCCAACTTTTGCGAGATCATAGCTCTCGACCCGAACCGCGGATTGTCTGGGTTCCACAATGTTTGAAATGACTCCGTGAATTCAAAAACTGTACCGGGACCTAAAAATAGATTATTCACTTGGTGCTTTTTGCCCCTTTTTTGGGGTCCACTTTACAAGCTATAGCAAGGCGAGCTGTTTCGTCTGGGGATTGAGTTACAGTTATCGTTTATGTTGAGATAGCGGATTTTGAGCTTCAGTTTCACATTTTATCTCTGATTTGCCACTCTGATGAAGGTTTCTGCACTTGATTTCTTCATCGCTTCTGTAGCGGATGTTATTCCAATTGTCATCTCGTGTAAGTGTACGGATTTGAAATTGCTGATATGTCTTCTAGAGGTGTAGTTGATGGTCTCCCGTAATGGGCGTTGAACGGTGAGAGTTAAATGCTTTTTGTGTACATATTCGTAATTTGTTAAGAAGGTCTCTAATAGTTGTCGGGAAGTTAGTTTTGTAATTGTTTATCGTGTTTTGTCGTTTAGTGCAAGCTAGTCTGCGTTTGATTGTGTGGGTTAGTCTTTCAACCGAACCAATCATCCGATGGTCGCTAGCCGGAATTTCTATTAAAATTATGTTTTGCTTCTCAGAGAAGTTTCTAGAGTTTTTGCCAGTAATGCCACGCTTTTCGTCGAATATATTGTTTGCGGTTGCGAATGGTCATATATGTAATTTTCAGCGAAGTGTACTATATAATCATTTGATGTACCTGGACAGTCTTTTTGATCTAGGACATTTACTGAATCGGTCTACTGCTACTAGTTTGTAAAGTTCTTGACAGTGATAACTAGGTATCGGACCAGCGAAGTCTAATTGTACTTTTTCATTTGGAACTTTACATTTTTTAATTATTTAGATCTGCACTTAGGTATTATTGGTTCTCAATTTATACCAATGAGAGTTCAAGGAGAGCACTTGGCCGCTTTAGCAAAGAGGTCGCGACTGATATATGACGTTTCCCGATGGGGTTGTCATCCCACAACTAACTGCATGGGATGTAGAGAATGACTCAGTCATCGCGTCTTACCTTGCATGTGGAATACCTACTTTGTCATCAATACCTAAGCATCCTTGTCTGACAAGTAAATTTTCCTATACGGTTGTATGTTTTTTGATAATCGGTTGCACCTCTACTCGTCTCCGGCTACCACAGAGTAACAAATTTCTTTGACAATGGCGTCGTTTGAGGTCATAGCTACGATGAAGCTTTGTTAAATACATTATCTAGAAAAATTAAAATGTCACTTTCAGCCGATTAATTTCTCGATGCATTTGCTGGAGTTGCAGGAACCTGTTGAATGGGTACTTCCGATGATAACGTTAGGGCACAGATAACAATTGATTTCTGTGGCGTTGAGTTGTAGTGTTCCGTGCCCTCTGATGGGAGTTTTTTTAGTGGGGGTTTTATTGGTGGGAGTTTTTCTTGGTGGGAGGAGTTTTTTTGACTTCCTCGTCTGCAGGGGGTTAAGTTTGAGGGGACGTGATATGCGTGTACAATGACTAGTTTTAAGTATTGATTTAGTTGACTTTTACTAATGTTTGAAATTAAGACAGTGGGAATTAAAATTAGAAGTAATTTGAGAAATAAAATTAAGAGTACTATTAAGTGAAATTAGATTTGAGGATTGAATAAAAATTGGAGTGAAAAAATGGTCTTTTAATGAAACAAAAGATTGTTACTGAACAGTATCTTTAATAAGGAAAAAGCGGCTTTGATATCAGTTTCAATTTGCCTTACCAATTTAGCAAATGACCTTTCTTAAAAGAAATTGTGACCAATCATTTTCTCTCTCATTTAATTGCAACATAGCTTTCCAATGCAATTGTTCAAATGTTATTTTCGCCGCGCAAACTTTATGAAATGTATTTTTTTTGTTTATTAAAGGTCTTTTCCATCATGTTCCAGAGTACAGACACTTATATTTTTTCGATGTTTATGTGTGGCTCCCGTCCCTGTAATTCTTTTCGACCTGTTTTCCAATTGTGAACATGCTTTCGGGTCTGCGACAGCTCAGGATTTTTCACCTCACCTTATACCAATTTCCTTTGAACTGGACATCTGTTTTCCTTGTTTGCTCTGAGTTGTTAATTTTTAGTTTGCCCTTAATTTTCGAAAGTTGGAGTTGGATTAAAATTTGGTTCCTCGTATATTGGTTCGATTGAAAGAACAATATCTGTAGGTACTGGTCCTAACTGTATTCCAAGATTGACATCTTTTGCCAATAATGAGAGTTTTGCGTATGATCGCCGATTTTCCGATGGCGTTGGAGATTCTTGTGATAGCTTTTACGAAAAGGGGGATTTTCTTAGTGACGTTATCGTGTGTTCCTTTTCTGACTGCGCCATGTCATAGACTAATTCCTAAGCGGTAAGCGGTAGTCGAAGTCATCTAGTTGTTCTCTATCTTTTACGCCAAGATACCAAAATTTTTCGCCTCACAGTGTACCCATTTTTTTTCTTCGACATCTGTTTTCCCAGTTTGTTCTCAGTTGTTTATTTCGAGTTCGCGTTTCACGTTCCAAGGTTGGAGTTGGATTGAAAACTGGTTCCACGTATATTGGTTCAATTGAGCCAACCAATTAAGCTTGTTAAACGACTTTGATATGTTTTGTTTGCTCTATTTATTTTT
The DNA here is from genome assembly GCF_964194025.1 of Convolutriloba macropyga. NCBI lineage: Eukaryota > Metazoa > Xenacoelomorpha > Acoela > Convolutidae > Convolutriloba > Convolutriloba macropyga. Next base: position 30,823 of record NW_027451859.1, read on the forward strand.
AGTACTGAAACTAATGCGCGCCAATGAGTTATCAATGTAAATGAATTTCTGTTCAGCTTATGTTTGAACTGTTTACTTGGCCATGCCGCACTTAGTATTTCTAATTCGCTTATGCGTTACTTCTGTTCGCACTGCTTTAAGAAACGGGATGCATACGAAACATGTTTCCAACCAAAAAGTTGTTGTTGTTCAAGATCACATCCTAACCTTTCCCTTGAAGTATCGCATCTGACTCGTGTGCTCAACGTTGGATAGAAATGGTCATTTCCGGCAATATTTTTTATTTCCTTTTTGATATTCTGAAAGTGAGTTTGATGAAAATCTGAACACGGAAATTTGTTTCCTTTTTTAGTAAATTATCAAATGGATAAAATAATTTTGCCAGGTTGGGGATGAATTGTGTTACATATTGTACCCATCCATAAAGGACCGTATGTGTTTAAATGTTGTTGGGGCTTTGATATCTAAGATTGTTTTCGTTTTGGAAGTCATTGGGTTTATACCATTTTTTTATGTGGAATCCGACCTAGAGATTTTCCTGTTTTGCAAAATATCATTTGGGGAGCTTTGTTTTGAGATTTCTTTTATCTATTACTTTGGGTCACGCCTTTAAGTTTCCAATATGTTCCGACCTTGATCCTCTTGTGACTTGGATTTGACGTTGGAAAGCAATACGTGTTTCCTACCAGTGATAAAGTACAATTATGCTTTTTGATGTATGTCTTCAACTTCATATAATCCAGTTTTGAATCTGTATGTGCGTGTAAAATCACATTCGTTTATGTTAAAGTTAAAATATTTAGAAGTTTCTGGATCTAAATTAATTAGACTATATTTGTATTTCAAATCAATGGTGCTAAAATCATAGCTCACATTCCTCGGAATTGCTGATCGCTTTCCCATTTTTGTGTGCGTTAGGACTTTGATGTTCGACATCTGATATTTTTTTATTGATGGCCTTTTTCACAGTTTTTGAGTGTAGTGCATGTTTTATCGGTTGATCGTTTTTTACTGTTACTACAATTGGCAAAATAAAGAGATGACGTAGGCAATTTTTAATTTCTCAATCTTACCTTCAGATATTAGTATTTCTATCTTGCTCTTGGCCCTCTTCTCATGATGAATTGAAATTCGACGGACTTTTTGATGCACTACTGTGAATTGTTGTCTAAATCTCGATTAAATCGTGTAATTTTTAGATCTTCCACTAGGCCTTTAATAATTAGTTTTGGAAACGTTTAACTAATATATAATTTTGTAGGACATAAAATCTCATTATCGAAAATTCACTTAATTTATTTCTGGATTCGTTGTAGTCCAATTTTTAGAAAAAAGTAGTTTTTGCCCATCCGGCACCACTGTTATCCTCCATGAGTCTACTTGCCATCTATTGGATTGATTTCTACAGTTTAGTGATCATATAACGTCACTAGGGTGGTTTGAGAAATTATTAAGCACATTTTTGTCTTTCCCGCTCCAAATAATTTTATGACAGGATTGTAAAATTTTATTAGCCAAAGTTTCGTTTATAATCGTTGACAGGCTTCCTGAATCAACCAAGATTTCTACGTCCACATTTCCGATATTAATCTTTAAACTTCTTTGTTCTATATAATTGTTTTCCTAAACGTGTAGTACAGTGTAGTCATCTGAGTTCCAGGTATCTGACTAACGTTGTTCGTTCAATTTGGATCCGCTGAGTGAATTTACTAATGGAAATTGTGAATTTGTAATTAATAGTCCTTTTACTTTTTTACTAGTGAGGAATTTGACTAGATTTTCAGACTTTTCCTGCAAACTCTATCTAAATAATTTTTTCATTGCATTTGTTGCAATTTTGGTTGTCGCCGGGCAATATAATTTATGATCTTTATCCCAAAGACAACCGCAATTGCGACAATTGATCCGATTTGCTCTTTGTTGATAAAGTCATCGTTGAAAATTTCCATTAACGCAGCGACTAAGTGTTGGATTGGCTCCCGATGACTGCGTATTGATATTTCTGACTTGATCGAGGTTTAACGAATTAGATGGAATTAATTTGACTGTGTTGGTTTTTATTAAGTTTTGGTTAGGGATACTTTGTTCAAAATTTTTGTGTTTTGTAAAGCGCGTTCTGGTTCAACCGTTTGTTTCAAAAGCTCTCTTTGAATGGCACGATTATTCATGTTTAAGATAAATGTATCTTTGAATAATCCTTTTTTAAGATGATAGAGTCTAATTTTTCATTCTATCTCTGAAACAGTTTAAAAAATTTCAGATACTGATTCGTCTTTACCTTGTTTCTCACTGCGCATTGTGAATCTACCTAATGTAATGTTTCTTTTTTAAAATGGTCTTTTCTATCAGGTTTCAGAGTGCTGACACTTCTATGTTTTCGTTGTTAACGAGTGGGTGCTGTCTCTGTAATTTTTTGCCTCTTTTATCCAAAATTTAGAAATTATATTGAACATGCTCTCCGGTCTCCGACAGCTGAGGATTTTTCGTTTCACATTATACTCATTTCTTTCATTCTTCGAGATATTTTTTCCCCAGTTTGTTCTGAGTTGTTAATTCCGAGTTTGCCTTTCACGTTCAAAGGTTAAAGTTGGATTGAAATTTGGTTCCTCTTGTATTGGTTCAAGTGGGAGAACAAGATCAGTAGGTACTGGTCCTAACAGTATTCCGAGATCGACATTTTTTAAACCAAAAATGAGGTTTTTGTGACGCATTTTTCCAGAATGAGTCTATTCATAGTGGCGTTCTCAATTGTTACAACGTAAGAAAGAGAATTAAACAATGTCAGACACCGCTGGATACAGGCAGACAATAGACAATTCTTATAGCAGTAGGTTATAAAACGCTAGAGGTCACATTAAGTAATCGCAGGTCAAACTACAAACGAACAAATGTGAGTAAACCCGATAAGTGTGAACAATAGATAAACTATTCGGTAACGCGATAGCCAAGCAGTGAACGTAATTGAATTGGTCGCGTGTACCATAGAAGTACTTCATTCCGAAGTTAAGTTAATCCAAGCTTTAAGTTGTTTTTTAAATAATACTGCTTAAATTTCAAATATACAAAGTTTCCATTAAAAAACGGACGAAAGGTCAGGACATGGTCAAGAAGGGAATTTTATGATTTTTTGTCGCTTTCTCAGGGATTCGCTACTTGTTTTATTTATACCCTCAGACCCCTTAATAATTTTATGAGCAAATTATTTAAAAAACTGATGGCATAATTTATTAAGGCCTTTGCAAACCTCAAAATTTATTTTGGCTTCCCGGAAAATAAATCTCTCATTTCCAACAAATACCTCATCTAAGTCAAAAATTTGAAAATGCAAATACCCTTTCTCAAAGAAATGCAGTCATCACCAAACGTATTTACGCCGTGCAGTAAAACTTTGTCAATCTTTGCATGACGTGCACGGTCTTGAATTTTTTACAATACTTGCAGTTCCCTACGGAAATGGTTTGATTGTAAAGTTTGATACTAATTTTAGAAAGAAAATGGCAGGAGATCTTTTTTTCATACAGATAATCAAGTCTGACAAGTGTTTACATATCCTGGCAAGGTTTTTGAACATAGGTTTCTGTCCAGATTGTGCCTTGCTATCCCAAAATACGTTTACAATGGGTCATTCAGTTTCTGAAAAAGAACTGTTTCTTCATTTCAAACAAAAATGAACGAATTTCAATTGCGCTAATTGATATAATTCTAAACATGTTGTTTGAGTCGAATTGTCTCCTCTAAGTTGCATAATGTGTTCAGTAGCAAATAAATTAAGTTACCATTGTTCTAAGGTATTTTGCGTCCAAAAAACGTATAAATTTCAGACGTGAACACATAAAGGCACTCGCCTAGATCGAGCCTTATTTTAATTACAACCTTTACTAAATAGCAGAAATTTTGATTCATAAAAGAGTTTTTTAAATCATGTTTAGAGTTGTTTGCTCTTCAGAGAAATGTGACCTAGCTCGAGACTCGCCTTATAGATCGCAATTCTCTCTGGAGACATAAGAAGAAAAAGTTTGTTTCACGTATATATGGTCTATATACAGTTTACAAACAGTCTATATACAGTACCTATACAGCCAATATATATTCTTTATACACTTTACTCTTAGTTTTATACAGTCTGAATACAATCTACCTACGGTATATATATATATATATATATATATATATATATATATATATATATATATATATATATGTATATATATATATATATATATATATATATATATATATAGTCAATACAAAGACTTATTACACTCTATAAACAGTCTACAAACAGGTCATATACAGTCTATCTAAAGTCTAAATACAGTCCATGTACAGTCTATTTTCTGTCTATATACAGTCAATTTGCAGTCTATTTACAGCCTATATACAGTATATTCACAACTCATAGTCTATATACAGTTTATATACGGTCTAAATACAGTCCCATATACAGTCTAAGAGTCTATATACAATTTATACACATTCTAAATAGAGTAT